>NC_056738.1:147973093-148172002 GCF_019279795.1 Protopterus annectens | reverse complement strand
GGTTGGGACTTTTTCTGTATTACAGCACTGTTTAATTCTATCAATTATATTTCCAGTTACACTTGCATACTGATGAACTTGTTGCAGCCATACCTGCAGACTTTCAATTCCTGCTTGCACATTATATTACTTTTAATCAATACACTGCAGTGTTCTGATACATGCTACAGTATAGTATTTATTTACAAGTAATGGGTGGGGTTACTAACCTGCATGGTGGTGCAGCTGCACCAGCCTACGGGCATACATCTCGCGGTTCGCAGAGCGGACACCTGCAGCTGTAATACGAAAGAAGTAATATTGGACTACACATCTCCATGGTATCAGCCAGTTGAAATCCTTACATACATAAGCAAAATGTAACTTACTCAGTAGTGGGGCGTTGGGCATATCCCGGGCCTCCTGGATCCATTCGGTCAACTGGTCTTGCTTGCATCGCTTCAGGTCCGCATGGTGGTGACGGACCTGCTCACCAGTGCGTGGAATGCCAGTAGCACTGGTCAGATCACGAGCCAACTGGTCCCATGCCTCTGCCCTATACGCTCCCGATGAGACCTGGCCCTGCATGAGTTGGGCCTCGTGATGATGGACAAGGAGCCAGACCATGTATCTGGACTCCTCAACGCCCCAACGCTGTGCTCGAAAGCAACGTCCCTCACCTACTCCACTCATTCTGACTGCAGGTCTGTTCTACAATCGTTTCTGCTGTGTATTCCCGCCTATGGGACTTATATATGCCACTTTTCCCGCACATTTTTCTGATTGGCCGTTTTGGAATTGTATCTACTTCACTGAAAATGCTTTATCATGCTCCATTCTGGATTTTATCCCATATATATGCTATTTCTGCATTTCTAGGTATTGCTGTCAAGGCTTAGTGGTTTAGTACCTTGACTCTAGTGCATGGTATCCTGGGTTCGAATCTGGCAACTGATTTTTGATTTTCCTGACAGAAATGAGTTGAGACCTGTCAATCAAACATGCCAAAAGCACTTTTAAGCACTTAAAAGCAGGTCTGCGCTCATTTGCGCGGAGCTAACGCACTGGCAGTTAGCTTGTGGCGCGCAAACGGTGTGCGCTGGGATAAACCTTAATTGCCTAGTGACACACATGTTCAGCTAAGCACAGCTAGTTGCAAACAGTTTCAGCCTGTTAAACCAGTGCTTAGCAATGGGCACGCAGTTTGCAGCTTTTTATACACTACTCAGCTACGGGCAGTCTGTCTCACAGCAGCTTAGCTATCAGTACATTTATGCCTATTTTTATTATTGTGTTACTTCAAAATATATGCTCCATTTCATTCCATTTTACAAAAGGGAATACTTTTACATTTTTACAATACTGTCAGGGGGCTTTTTAGTGCTTATTTACAAAAAAAAAGAAAGGTTGTTATGGGGGCCCGAACCCTGCCTGCCTACTCTTAGGCCAGCAACTCTACCGCTAAACTATTACTTCTTACCTTACTTTGCATATTTAGTTCTTATATCCTTTTCCACTGACTGCTAACTGCAATTGCGCTAGTAGCACACCCTTTGGCACACAGTAGCAAACATTTACGGGGTTTAAAAAAAATAAAACAGGTTTTAATTTAATTTTATAACATCTCTTCACTTTATACACTGATGGTCTGTTGGGGCATGTGTTGTGTAGTGTGTTTATTCACATTTCCATGGCCTCTCTAGTGGCTGTTTACTTTCAGCCATTCTAGTCTTCCGGGGGCGTGTCCGCTTGCAGGGCTTAGCCTACAGACACGCCCCCTACTCTCTTACACGGACCGTGGTAAGAGTTACTAGTGTGATTCAGCATGCCTCATGCACCTCATGCATATGCATGACATGCTGACATCACACCGTTTAACTGCAGCCTCCGTCTAAGAGTTATAACTCTTACACTGAGGCTTCGTGAATCTGGCCCAATGACTATTAAATTTGTAATATTTTGTAAACAACTTGCAATGTCTCAGCAACCACTCAAGTTACAGATATACTGTTAGTAGCATTCTGTTCTTCCAGCAAAAAGCTTTCATATGAAGCTAAGCAGTTCTGTCTGTGCCACTTGGTTTTTGAGATATTTAAAAATACATTAAATTTATGACAATATAAAAACAATTATATGAACAGAAATGAATATATCTTTACCTGCACTAGTCAGAGGTCAAATCTCAACACAATTCTATTTGTCATTATGTAAGCTTTAAGATGAAATCTTATAATACTTTGTATGTAGCATGGTTTTGAAATTATTAATGCAAATATGAACATGCAATGTTTGATACCTAGAGGTGTTTGTACAATGTAATTGCAGAAACACCTACAGGCGCCACTCAGCTGTAATGAGTTAAGTGTCAAACCTTGCAAATGATTTGGCTGAGTAAAGTGTTTGCATATCATACAATGTTATGAATATGTCCTAATATCAAAAATGATACCTTCACTCAATACCTCACTGTGTAAACTCTAATCCTATTTCCTCTGCCCATGTAGGTCTTTGGGGCCTGATTAATAATGCTGGCATAAGTGGAATAATTGCACCAACAGACTGGCTGAAAATCGATCATTTTAGGAAGCCCATCGAAGTTAATTTGCTTGGCACCATTGATGTGACGTTAAACGTATTGCCCCTTTTAAAGAAAAGAAAAGGAAGAATAGTGATTGTGGCTAGCGTTTTGGGACGTGTTGCACCACATGGAGGTGGATATAGCCCTTCCAAGTTTGGATTAGAAGGATTTAATGACAGTTTAAGGTAAATCTTTATGCATTCACTTTGAATGAATATGTTTTTTAATGAAACATTTGTGCCATTTGTAAAACGGTTTATTGCATTCATATCTGCATTTATAGATGTGACTGTTGAAGCCCCATACAATACATTGCTTGCCTGCTTTCTTGGAGGGCAGCATTCTTTAAATTCTGTAACATGTTTGCATTCTCATGTGGTAAAATAATTTGCAAAGGCTCACAAAAATCATAGGCTTTTGCAATGCAATACACTCAATATGTATGCATGCACACCATGCAGCCTCATCATCACAGTTAGGAAACTAGAGTTTAAAAGGAGATGAGGAAAGCCATAGCCAAGATGAGTAAGCTTCTGTATTCACATAAATTACTGCACATTTTCCTTTCTTTATATAAAAAAGCTTTCTGTATGTGTTGTATTATTCTTCAATCAAATTTTATCACGTAAAATCATCAACAAACATTTCCCTTGCATCTGACCACTGTCAGGAAGAAATCAATAGTATGATGAGGGTAATGAATCGTTATGCAGATAAAATTAAAGTGAATGTGCTTACATAAATACATGCATGCATACATATGTAAATAAATTAACAGTGAACAGGAAATGCTTTGTTGTAAGAGAATGAAAAGCATGAATCCGCTCTATCGTCAATTGCATCTGCAAAATAAACATCCGCTTTGCTTTGTCTGCACACATCTGCTACCCATGTCTCCATACGTTAACTATCATTTCACTCCTTGATAGTGTTGAATCCAATATTTGAATACAAATAAATAATTTTTCTATCTAGGATGGAATACAAAGAGAGAAAGAGAGAAAGAAGGGACGAATACTAGCACTCCTATTTATATCCCTACTGATAAATGGCGAAGGTGTTAGATAATCAAGAGTTGAATATTACTGGTGTCCCATTGAAATGTATACTGCTCCCCAAATCCTCAGAGCAGATGGCATTTCCCCTATGAAGATAGGTTTTGTCTGAATCGATTATATATACTCAGAAAGAGGTGCCATTTTCACAAAATATCTCAGCAAACTGGAATCATATTTAATGGGTTTGGAAACATTAGAAAAAGGTCAATAACATAAAATGTAATCTGAAACAAAAGGAAGTTAGGCGCGCTCATTAGGGAGGTGGATTCCTGCCTGGATCTTAAGGTCATTGTCACGGATTCTTCAGCCAGTAAACATAAAAGAGCGGCCACTGGCATCCTTGAAGTATTTCCTTGAAAATGAGTGATGGTGATTTACATGGGAATAATTTGATAACCATTAAAGAGACTGGGTAGAGAGATTGAAAGGTCAATGCTAAAGATGGGGAATGTTAAAGAAGGCAAACATATTAAAGAAGTAAGCCACTTAGTATAATTATTTCTATTTTATTTTGTGACTGTTTATCAGGAAAGTCTGCAAGCATTTGGCAAAAAAAAGACATTTTCAGTGAAGGCCCACAGAGAAAGGCTCCAGATATTAACATCTGTTCAAATAATTTTTACACAGTTATACACAATTAGTCAAGTATTGGTATTTACAATGATTAAAGAGAAAACTTCAGACATCAAATATACATAGGCTTATACAGGTCTTAGCAATTACAACACTGACATACAGTTATATATTTTAACACAACTATATACAGTTAGACCCAGGTGGTGTTATTTACACATCTGAAAAAGAAAAGAAATACAGAGAGAGTCTAGCACAGGTCTGAGTAGTTAGAATATACAAAAGATGTGAAAAGAATAAGCATTAAAAGCAGATGCACAATTATTTAGTAGTACAATTTTACCTTTCAACACTTAGCAAGAGCTATGATGTAAATGTAAAAGTAGGAAATCCAAGTCATGATAGGTTAGAATATCATGGAGAAGAGATTTAGAAGAAAAATAACATTGCAGGAGTAGGAAGGAAGGAGGGAGAGAAGACATACCTCTCAACTGTACAGATTTTCACACAATGTCCAGATTTTTGCCTTACATATTTGATCTGTTTCTCAGAAAATTATGGTTTTCTGCCAAATTAGTGGCAAATCATTAAAGACTGAAGTTAGAAAATAATGACAGACATTTGCGTTTCAGACTTCATACTGTTCAGAAAATTCATGCTAATGCAAAACCTGTTATTCTGTCAAATTTCTAAGTTTGTAAGAGCAATATCTAAAACTTTTCCCTATTTTTGGGCATTTGTCCCACTTTTATTAATGGCTTTGTCCAGATTTCTTTCTCTAAGAAGTTGAGAGGTATGGAGAGGGAATGAAAATATAAGACTAGAACAGAATGGAGTTTTGTCATAGAAAACATATAATGTTAAACACTATCCTGATATGCTATCAGGGTTGAGCAAAAGTCACAGAAAAGGTATAAAGTTAATCATTATCTAGATATGTTACAAAGGGAAGAGTGGAATTAAACCTGGAGCAATGTAAGAGTAGAGTCATTTACTTGTTAGAGAGTCCTTTAACTGCAATTTAAATGATTTTATATTTTGAGTTGTTTTCAGCAATGGCAGAATAAGGTTCCATTCTTTGGTGACTTTGTCAGACTAGAGTCTCCAGTGCTGTTAAAAGATGTTTGTATTGAATGAATTGTCAGTAGTCGAGGCATATCAGTGGATTAATGGTGAATGATGTTAGTTAGAGTAGGACAGTTTTCCAGCTTATAAATAAGTTTACATACAGCAGTGAGTTGGCATAGTAGTAGATAATCTGGCAACTCACACCAGTTAAAACCTAGACAATGGTGTGCTTTATGGTGATAATTGCATGTGAATTTGGCAGCTTTTTTATAACGTTGTTTATGTTTAGCTAGTAATGTGGCTTGAACTTTGGCCAGTATGGGGCTGCATACAGGAGGCATAGCAATAGGCAGGCTGTTGATATTCATTTTCTAGTTGAATTTATTGAGCTAGATCTTAACCCAGCATAGTGAACAGACTTTTTGTTTTTATTATTATCAGAGAGGCTACATAGTTATAAACAGTTTGAGGATGAAACTAGGTTATGTTATCATCCTTAGAAATTTGTACTGATTATGACAGGAGAAATTTTGAGGTTGGGAAGAAAAATTGGGCTACTAATAAATAAAGAATGAGAAAAAGGTTTAGAGTTGAAGTTTTTCAAATGGTAAGGAAAGCAAATTAAATAACTGTTGAAGGTTAAAGGAAAAAGTAAAGAGCCCCCTGTCCATCTTTATTAAAGTCTGACAGCCCTAGCCCTAGCCCTGCCCCTGTCCCAAGCCCAACACTGAACATTACCTTAAGAAAAAGTTATTCCATAAGAGTGCCACTATTCTGATGGAGCTCACCAGGACATACTATTAGAGTCTTTTAATTAGATTAACTGATTGGAAAGGGAAGGTTTTATTCTTTTTCATTCAGTGAATTTTCATTATAGTGAGTTTTGTAAGTGTTATTATTAGACAGTCAGTGGTTTATGAATGTGGTTTTGGTCATTTTGCTGGTAAACACTTTTACATGTATTCATATCTGTATTTACATCTAAATCTATATATGTATATCTATATCCATATCTATAGCTATATCGAGCGATCTGTGTATCTGGTTATACACACACATACACATGCACACACACACACACACACACACACACACACACACACACACACACACACACACACACACACACACACACACATATATATCATCATCATCTTCTTTCGGCTGTTCCCGTTAGGGGTCGCCTCAGCAGATCACTTGTTTCCATTTCTTCCTGTCCTCTGCATCTTGCTCTGTCACACCAACCACCTGCATGTCCTCTCTCACCACATCCATAAACCTTATCTTAGGCCTTCCTCTTTTCCTGTTACCTGGTAGCTTCATCCTTAGCATCTTTTTCCCAATATACTCAACATCCCTCCTCAGCACATGTCCAAACCAACTTAATCGTGCCTCTCTGGCTTTGTCTCCAAACCTTCCAACCTGGGCTGACCCTCTAATATACTTATTCCTAATCCTGTCCACCCTCGTCACACCCAGTGCAAATCTTAACATCTTTAATTCTGCCACATCCAGCTCAAACTCCTGCCTTTTTGTCAATTCCACTGTCTCCAAACTATATAACATAGCTGGTCTCACTACCCTCTTGTAGACCTTCCCTTTCACTCTTACAGGTACTCGTCTGTCACAAATCACTCCTGACACTCTTCTCCACCCACTCCATCCTGCATGTACTCTCTTCTTCACCTCTATTCCACACTCACCATTACTCTGAACTATTGACCCCAAGTATTTAAACTCATCCACCTTCGCCACCTCTACTCCTTGCATCCTCACCATTCCTCTATCCTCCCTCTCATTCACACACATATATTCTGTCTTAGTCCTGCTGACCTTCACTCCTCTTCTCTCTAGAGCATATCTCCATCTCTCCAGGGTCTCCTCCACCTGTTCCCTACTCTCACTACAGATCACAATGTCATCTGCAAACATCATAGTCCATGGGGACTCCTGTCTGAGCTCGTCTGTCAACCTGTCCATCACCATTGCAAATAAGAAAGGGCTCAGAGCTGATCCTTGATGTAACCCCACCTCCACCTTAAACACATCTGTCACTCCCACTGCAGACTTCACTCGTACATACCCTGTACCACTCTTACATACTTTTCTGACACTCCTGACTTCCTCATACAATACCCCGACTCCTCTCTAGGCACCCTGTCATATGCTTTCTCTAAGTCTACAAAAACACAATGCAACTCCTTCCAACATTCTCTGTACTTCTCCATCAACACTCTCAGAGCAAAGATCGCATCTGTAGTGCTCTTTCCTGGCATGAAATCATACTGCTGATCACAAATCATCACGTCCCTTCTTAACCTTGCTTCCACTACTCTTTCCCATAACTTCATGCTGTGACTGATCAATTTTATCCCACTGTAGTTACTACAGCTCTGCACATCACCCTTACTCTTAAAAATCGGTACCAAAACACTTTTTCTCCATTCCTCAGGTATCCTCTCACTTTCCAAGATTTCATAAAACAATCTGGTTAAAAACTCCACTGCCATTTCACCTAAACACCTCCATGCTTCCACAGGTATGTCATCTGGGCCAACAGCCTTTCCATTCTTTATTCTCTTCATAGCTATCCTTACTTCCTCCTTGCTAATCCATTGTACTTCATGATTTACTATCCCTACATCTTCCAACCCTCTCTCCCTCTCATTCTCTTCATTCATCAACCCCTCAAAGTACTCTTTCCATCTCCACAACACACTCTCCTCACTTGTGAGTATGTTTCCCTCATTATCCTTTATCACCTTTACCAGCTGTACATCTTTCCTAGCTCGGTCCCTCTGTCTAGCCAATCGGTACAGGTCCTTTTCTCCCTCCTTAGTGTCCAACCTTTCATACAACTCTTCATATGCCTTATCCTTAGCCTTCGCCACCTCTCTCTTTGCCATGCACCTCATCTCCTTATACTCCTGTCTACTTTCTTCATCTCTCTGACAATCCAACTTCTTCTTTGTCGACCTCTTCCTCTGTATACTCTCCTGCACTTCCTCATTCCACCACCTTGTCTCCTTGTCATCCCTCTGTCCAGATGTGATACCAAGCACCTTTCTAGCAGTCTCCCTTACTAGCTCTGCTGTAGTTACCCAGCTATTTGGTAACTCTTCACTGCCACCCAGTGCCTGCCTTAACTCATCCCTGAACTCCACCTCACAATTACCCTTTTTCAATTTCCACCACTTGATCCTTGGTGCTGCCCTCACACTCCTCCTCCTCTTCTTGATAACCAATGTCATCCTACAAACCACTGCCCTATGCTGCCTAACGACACTTTCTCCGGTCACCACTTTACAGTCTCCAATCTCCTTCAAACTGGCCCTCCTACATAAGATATAATCCACCTGTGTGCATCTTCCTCCACTCTTGTATATCACCCTATGCTCCTCCCTCTTGTTAAAATACGTATTCACCACAGCCATGTCCATCCTTTTCACAAAATCCACTACCATATGACCTTTTGCATTCCTTTGTTTAACATCATACCTACCCATCACTTCCTCATCCCCTCTGTTCCCTTCACCAACATGCCCATTGAAATCTGCTCCAATCACCACTCTCTCACCCTTGGGTACAGTCATCACCACTTCATCCAATTCACTCCAAAATTTTTCTTTCTCATCCATTGCACACCGAACTTGTGGAGCATACGCACTAACAACATTCATCATTACACCATCAATTTCCAGCTTCATAAACATCACTCTATCTGACACTCTTTTCACCTCCAAAACACTCTCAGCATACTGTTCCTTCAGAATAACTCCTACACCATTTCTCCTCCCATCTACACCATGATAAAACAATTTGAACCCACCTCCGATACACCTAGCATTACTCCCCTTCCATCTGGTCTCTTGCACACACAATATATATATGGAATCATTACGGAATACCGAAATTCTACAATCTCAAGACTCTGAATACCAAGGACCAGAAGCACGAGATTGCAGAATCTTGAAACTTAAAAAAAAAAAAAAAAAAAAAAAAAAGTAAAACATGCAACAAACTATTTTAACACCTCACACCCCCTGCAACTTAAATATACCAACTCTGAGATCACACTACAGTGGAGTGAATGGCAAAGTTCCTGTTGCACACTGTACAGCAATCCTCATTCACTACATTCGAGATTCCGCAATCTCGAGATTCTGGTCCTCGGGATTCAGAATTTTGGGATTGTGGAATTTTGGTATTCTGTAGTGATCCCCTCTCTCTCTCTCTCTCTATATATATATATATATATATCTGGATCTACTTCACACGACTGAAACTTCATTGACTGAATTTCATTTGACCGAGACCATAATACCAAATTTTCAAAATACTGAAAACTTATTTGACTGAATCTCATTATACTGAATTGTAAGCCACAGGCATGATGTGGGTTTCTCTTCTCCTGTGACTTGCATGTGATAAAAAAAAATACAGCAACTTATAGCGCTGATTGTCAGAATACCATGTAGAAAGTAGTGTTGTAGCATTTCTAAATGTGGATATGTCTGTTTGCATTTTTATGGGAAGCATCTCAAGTAATATTGCGGACGTTTTGTGAGTTCCCAGCAGTAGTGACAGTGTGCATTGTACTGTAAGGCAAGTTAAAGGTATATGCCCTTTTCTCCACTATAGTGTGATGCTGAAGTTAGTATATATAGTTAGGGGGGGTATTGGGGCTGTAGCCCCCCACCTAGTTTGGTATTATTTCATTTGGTTTCTGTTAAGAGGGTACGTAAGTAGTTTTTAAGTTCTGGAAAGAGTTAGTTATTGGTGTTGTAAGTGTGCTGTCTATGGTTTACAAGTTAACATTTTAAAATTTAGCATTGTATGGTTTTAGTATAATGAGTTTCAGTCAAGTGAGTTTTCAGTATTTTGACAATTAGGTATTTTGGTCTCAGTCAAATGAAAATCAGTCAAATGAAATGTGAAGTAGACCCATATGTATATATATCTATATATGTATATATATATATATATATATATATATATATATATATATATATATATATATATATGAAGAGAGAGAGAGAGATCTGGATCCTCCTCAGTGGATCAACCATACATGTGGTTAAACAACAAAAGATCGAGATGAAAACAACAAACATCCACAATATTGAATAAATGCCAGTTGGAAAAGTATATTTGTATGTGGGAGATTGTACAACAGCAGGGATACAGATTTGCCCGTTTCCTGCTGTTGAATGATCTCAGAGTTAGTAAGCATAATTTGCAGAGGGTGTGAGGGTGCAGGGAGTTCTTGCCCTCCTGCATAAACCATGTTTTTTTACAGTGGAAGATGATGTTTTGGGTGTTTGGTGTTTTCTTATTGATCTTTTGTTGTTTGACCATATATATGGTTGATCAACTGAATTAGATCTCTCTCTCTCTCTCTCTATATATATATATATACATATATATATATATATATATATATATATATATATATATATATATATATATATATGTATGGGTCTACTTATATTTGTCGAAGATAAGTTTCTTCAACAAACAAAAGCATGACCTCATTTAAGCGAAAGTGCACTTTAACGAAAGTGTACTTTCAAGAATTCCAGTTCACCGAACTGGAAATAAAAAATAAAATTAGACAGTATGAAGGCAGTTATGCAGGGGGGGCAAGCCCCCCTGCACCCCCCATGTGGGGTGCAAGCCCCCACACCCCTGCTACTTTATGTACACTAAAACTAAGATCGCACTACATTCCCTTATACCCATTTTCAGTATTTTGCTTTTAGCATGCAGTGTGATCTCGGAGTTAGTATATATAAAGTGGCGGCGGTATGGGCAGGCTTGCCCCCTACATGGGGGGTTCAGGGGGGCTTGCCCCCTTGCATAACTGCTTTCATACTGTCCAATTTTATTTTTTATTGCCGGTTCGGTGAACCGGAATATGCAAAAGTGCACTTACATTAAAGTGCACTTTCGTGTAATTAAGGTCGTACTTTTGTTTGTCAAAGAAACATACCTTTGACAAATATAAGTAGACCCATATATATATATATATATATATATATATATATATATATATATATATATATATATATAAATAAATAAATAAATAAAAAAATATATAAAAATATAAAAATATATTATTTATATATATATATATATATATATATATATATATATATATATATATATATATATATATATATATAGATAGATATATGTGTGTGTATATTATGTATACAGATGTATACATTGTATAAATGTCTGTCTATATCTATCTATCATGTCTGGCAGTTGGCTTAGACAATTAAGGAAATGTTAGCATGCTGTTTCCTGTGATCCAGTGGTGCAAGGTTTGATTTCTTTGGCCTCCACTGCCTAGCTCTGTGATTCTGAGCAAGTCACTTAACCAAATACTGCTCCTTGTTTGAATCTGAAAAATATCCATGGAGATCAATGCTCTACCCAGGAAAACAAATAAAAATAAAATCAAAACTTTTATGCTGACTCCACAACCAAGCTCATTCCCTGACACTCTCACCAAGCATCATCCTATTTCTTCTCTGCACCTACATCATATTCATATTCCTTTCTTAAGTCACAAATGTTTTACTTCCAGTCATCCTTCACTTACTCCTAATAACTTACCATGATCAGACAAATTGTATTACTCTCCATTCCTTCTACTCTCATTCATAAACTAAAACAATGAGTAACAAGGTCACACAGAAAAAGCAGTCAGCAAAAAACAAAAGAAAAAACAACCAAGCTAGATTTTCCACTATGTGATTCCTTAAAACCTCTTGTATTAGAGGTAATATGGGATATATGCAAATGACCCCTTAATTAAATCAGGTGTTACAGCTATAGGGCAGTTCTGAGTGCCCATGACTTTTTCCCTTTTAAGTCTGTTATGGATAAATTCAGGACAATAAAGCCAAACCCCTCTAGCTGTGGAAATGCATGTTTCAGTCTTCTTATGGTCCCATCAGCACAGCATAAGAGGACTGTTTGGATAATGTTTGGAAACACGGAGTTTTGTACACAGCTGATGTCCATAACCATAAGGGTGTCTGCAAAATATCCCAACTAACAAACTAAAACAATGAGTAACAAGGTCACACAGAAAAAACAATCAGCAAAAAACAAAAGAAAACCCAGCCAAGCTAGAGTTTCAGCTGTGTGATTCTTTAAAACCTCTTGTATTAGAGATAACATGGATATATGCAAATGACCCCTTAAGGACATCAGGTGTTTCAGCTATATGGCAGTTCTGAATGACCATGACTTTTTTCCTTCTAAGACTGTTATGGACAAATTCAGGCCAATAAAGCCAAACCCCACTAGTTGTGGAAATGTATGTTTCAGCCTTCTTACACTGCCCCCAAAATAAACCACTAAAAATGAAATTTGCTCTTATAAAAGTAAAAAACAATTAATATAAATAAACAAAAGGCTCAAAAGTCAAATCCACCTCTGTAAACAGCACAAGTAACAAAAAACTGAGGGTTATGCTACTCAACGCCAGGAGTTTAAATCTCAAAACGCACGCTCTCGAAGCACTCCTCAGTATGGAGAACGTCGACATTTGTGCAGTAACTGAAACCTGGTTAAAGGTTCCAGAGAGCACCCCAGCACTACCAGGCTACAACTCATACCACACATTTCAGCCACAGAACACTGACCAAAAACAAAAGGAGGGGGTGTATCCATATTTATCAAGGATACCTACACCTCCAGGTTAGTGGTGCAGCATGATACCTCTGAGATCATCCATGTTGCAACTAACATCGGGCAAATCTGCAATGCAAATTGTGGCCTGATACAGATCAGCCTCCATGACCCAGGACTACCACTCCACCTTTCTAGAGACATTGGAAAACATGAAGGTCCTACCGAACACCCTGATACTGGGCGATTTCAATTACCCTACCATTCACTGGAAAAATTACTCGAGTACAAACTCCCAGACCCAGCGCTTCCTGGAATTCATCAACTCAAACACCCTGGATCAGCTGGTAAACTCCCCTACCAGAAGTGAAAACATATTGGACCTGGACATCACCAACATGGGCGACAGGTGTTCCACACCAGAGTTCAACCTATCACTGGTTAGATCAGACCATAAACTAATCACTCTGGATGTCCACACCCCACCACCACCCCCGACTAAGGAAACCACAGTAAAAAACTTTTCTAAAGCAAACTTCACCTTACTTAAGACAGAGGTGGTAAATTTCACAGCCCCTACACTAAAGGATAATGCTGCCCAAGATGCAGAAACCTTTACAAATGCACTCTATGATCACCTACAAGGATGCATGGATCGTTCCATCCCTAGCAAAACCAAGCCTCACTCCTCTAAGAGAAGGAAACCAGTTTGGCGGACCCCTGCAATAAACAGGCTATAAAATAAAAGGAGGAAACAAGTTCAGAAAAAAGCAAATCCCAAGAAAGAAAGACTTCCCTGATCAGTATCAGTAGGAAATTAAGGTCCCTCGTGAAATCATCCAAGGCTAACAAGGATTCAAAAGATAACCACAAAACCTTCTTTAGCTATGTTAAGAATCTAAGTGGCAACTCACAGATATGCACTGAACTAGTGCAAAATAGCACAAAATATACTGAACCTACTGATATTGCCAACATCCCGGCAGATAGATTCAGTGCAAACTTCACCCCCCTCTCACCTCCAACAGGGCCCACAATACTGGAAAAGTGTAGTGTCCCAAAAGTTACAGACGCACAGGTGAAAACAGCCCTTTCAAAAGCAAAAAAAACAGCATCAATGGGACCAGATGGTGTCCCAGGCTGCATCTTGCATGAACTACAGAACAAATTAACCCCCACCTAAACATGCTGTTCAACCTCAGCCTCTCTACAGCTACATGCCCATAGAATGGCACACAGTAACGGTTATTCCTCTCTACAAAGGAAGGGCCATAACTGACACTGGTAACTATCTCCCCATAAGCCTGACTAGCCTGGTCTGCAAGGCTATGGAGTGCATCATCATGGAACTCATTAACAAAGACATTGGGAACCTCCAAACACTTGACCCAACCCAGTTCGGTTTTGTTAAGGGCAGATCATGCCTACTAAATCTGGTTGATTTCTTTGAGACAGTCACCAAGGCCATAGACGAGAGAAAGGTGGTTCACACAGCCTACCTTGACCTCGACAAGGCTTTCAACACCATTACTCACTCAGGTATTAGAGAAAAACTCACCAGCCTGAACATAAACTGCTATGTCATGAGATGGGTTGCCAACTGGCTTACAGACGGAATTCACACAGTGAGAATAGCGGGCTCCAGGTCCAACTCTAAACCAGTCACAAGTGGTGTCCTGCAAGGCTCGGTCCTGGGACCCCTACTGTCCGGCATATACTTCTCAGAAGTACAGGCAAACACAGGAGGACTATGGCTAACCAAGTTCACCGATGACTGCAAACTGGGAGCCATAATTGACTCTCCGGCTGACACGGACATCCTCCAAAAGGGCCTTACTGAGACAGACACCTGGTGTCAAAGTCATGACCTCAAGCTAAATGCCAAAAAATGCATAGTCATCCTGTTTGGGAAAAACAAAACACCCACTAATTACCACATAGGTGGCAGACCCCTTCATACAGAAGAGGTAATAAGAGATCTGGGGACCCAGGTAGATAGTAATCTCTCCTTTGACAATCATATTTACAAAGTAGTTAGGAAATCCTTCTATGTGGCCCATTTAATTACTAAAGGGTTTGCATCTAGAAATAAAGAGGTTATAGTGCCCCTCTACTCATTAATCATTAGACCCATCATAGAGTACAATGCCCCCGTTTGGGATGTACCTCACAAGACACTTCCAACAGCTGGAAAGACCACAAAAGTACCTCACCAAGAGAATTACTGGCCTCAAACATATGTCCTATGCAGCCCGACTGAAAAAACTCCAGCTGTACTCAGTGGCATATCACTTACTCAGAGGTGATCTCTGCCTGACTTACAAAGCCATGTCCAACTCAGAATTGATGGACATGCTCCACCTAAAGAAATCCAAGTCACTGTGAGCCACATGCTCTAGTGAGATAAACCTCACCACAACAATAAATAGAACATGCTGGAGGGATAGATTCCTGTCACAGAGACTCCCCATGCTTTGGGAACAAAATTCCTAACTACATTATGCACAGCCCCTCACTAACACTCTTCAAGAGAAATGTTGAAGAGTGGATGGGTAACAGAAAATACACCCCTGGGGTCACTTCCTTGGCTCTGCTTGACAGAGGATCAGTTAATTAATCAATGGGGTTGAGAAAGCCGACACACTCTGGCTAGGCTTATAAATATGCCCTCGGTCAGATAGCCTAGTACCTACCTATGAACCCATGAACCTAAAACTTAAATGAAATACTAATTGCAATAACAGGAAATAGTCCGGTTTCCAACTATCTCAGTTAAGAAAAACAGCTACAGTTAGATGCTGACAAGTCAACTGATGAGAAACTCCATTCATAAATTACAAACAACCTAAAGCCCTATGCAATAGAAATTAAAAGATACACACTCTATCACATATGCATATTTATATATCCATATAGCTATCCATATGTATATATATATATAGAGAGAGAGAGAGAGAGAGAGACTGCATTGAGTTTGGTGATTACACTCCAATATCTGAAAAAAGACAAATCATTTAGGAGCATCTGTAGCACAAGACCAAAACAAATCCAAGGCAGAAAGTTGTGAGCAGCAACTGTTTTATTTGGTAAACCGCTTAAAAGCAAAACAAATTTATTAAGCACTTTCATCCCTTATCTGAACTTCAATAGAATATAAAAGCAGTTGTTACAAAGCTTTTATATACACATCCCTGAGCAATGACAGAACTTCCTTTGATGTTTCAAGAGGGAAGGGCCCTTACCATTCCTAGGCAAAGTAGTATTACATTGCCATCTAGTGTTCAGAAGATTTAAGTGCACTTCATCTTTACAGTAGCCAGCTAGAAAACAAACATTTTTGTATCAAACAAATTATGTTTATATATATATATATATATATATATATATATATATATATATATATATATATATATATATATATATATGAGTTTCTTTGAAAAATCTTAAATAAACAAAATGAAAAATGTGCAATCATTTGACTATGTAAAACATAACTATGTTAAAATCGTATACAAGACCTAGTACCTAAAATAACTCACCATTCAGTGCATGCAATGAGGTGGTAAAAAATATTAAAACCAATTGTAAGGGGAAATATGGGCATTCAATTAGTATATAAAATGCATGTCATACATCATTTCCTTGAAGGAGCTTAAATAGGAGGAAAAATGTATGTTAAATATAAAGTTCATATAAATAGCTTTATTTGTTAGTGTGCTGTGCATTTATAATATAAAAAGGGTGCTTAAAGTGCATACCTGTAGTGAAGGGGCCAGAGGTATTATTGTACCATTCTCCCCTACCTCTGTAGTGCGA
Source organism: Protopterus annectens (assembly GCF_019279795.1). NCBI lineage: Eukaryota > Metazoa > Chordata > Ceratodontiformes > Protopteridae > Protopterus > Protopterus annectens. The sequence goes on along the minus strand of NC_056738.1, from coordinate 148,155,283 downwards.
GATCCAATCTTAACAAATGTTAAGCATCCCTGCTTCAGTTAACATCGAGAATTGCACTAAGCAGTTAAATCTGTCAGTACTGATCAGTAAATAACAGTCACAATAAAAACATAAAATTCTTTCTGCCTGCTTTCTGTACCTGTAATATGTCCCTGACTTTGTGAGACATAAGAGAGTGCATTACTGCCTTTCTGACAGTACTCACTAAGTGCTTTACAGCTTTGAAAGTGACAAAGCACTTAGTGCTTTTCTTTCTGCAACTAGTAGTACATGGAGAAGGTAAAGCTCCATGCCCTACAAAGAATTTTATTGATGCCTATAATTGTGACCAGAAAATGCTGATAATGCAGAAGTTGACACTATTTCACATGCTGCATAATAACCTCAGTGTGTGCAAAATTGAAACAAAAAACATCCCACACCCCTTCTAATTGTATATATACTAATTTCAAGATTGCACAACATCGGATAAAGGGGCATATTCCCTAACCTCAAGAACTGTGCGATTTTGCGTATCTGTTGAACATCTGCTTAGTCAGCTTAAATGTTTCCCATATATACATATATGTATAAAGTCTGACATACTACAAAGCGTGATAAAAAAGTCAGTAGTTGCCTTCTTGCACTTCTCTGAATCTAGCAGTGATTACAAGAATCTGACAACCTTGGAGTGATTTCATTCTGAGTGTCATCCAAGTCAATCCCAATAAACTATGTTTCCCTAAACACAAAGCACACACACACACACACACACACACACACACACACACACACACACACACACACACACACACACACACACACACATACACACACACATGCACCTACATATGTACACAACCACAAACACACACACCCACACAGACATTTCATCACATCAGGTGGGATTACCTTTCATGCACTGTTATTGGTTAAGCAGGCTGAATGAACAGCAACATGGTTATATATTTGTCTATAGTTCCATGGATTACAATTTTTGATTAATATTACATGAATGCCATGACAAGAGAGAAGTTTGTTAATTTGCACTAATTGTGCTGACCTTGAATGGGGAGAGGGTGGGAGGCAAGTTTCAAAATCCCTATGAACATTGAAGTAGTAGTTTTACAGCCTGTCTATACTCATAGTTTCCCCTTTTAAACCAGTACTATGCTAGTATAATGCTAAATCCCTTAAGGCAAAGTGGAATCAGTTTACATTGCCATTTACCATCCATATCAAGCAGCAGATTATCCCATTCCAGACTGTAACATTTTAATGTTTATCAGAGTACACAGTAAAACAACACTGTGGACATGCTTCCAGCCTCCTTGACATATTCATTCTAGCTACCATGAGAAATAAATGCACCACATGACATGATACTTCTGAGGAAGGCATTATTGGTATATTTAGAAATGTATAACCCCATACACCACATCCCAAGTTTTGCAGTTATAAAATATCCTGTTTTGTACATATTCTATAATTTACCACTTATGACTTTACAGTGATCATTTTAACATTTATTTAAATCTAAAGCTCCCTATTGAACTGTTACCAACCACCAAAAATGCAGACAACCAAATACTGAGCATCAGTGTTTGTCCCTGCACACCAATATGGGTGTGGGGGCAATCCCCCAACACCCCCAAATTTATATACTAACTCCAAGATTGGAATACCTCAGAGGAAAGCGAATATTCCAAGGAGTGACCATCTCAGACTTAATATATTTAACTCTGTTTTTTCAGCCATTCAGTCTCAGCATTATGGACCTTGCTAGAGTGGTCCTGACATTTACAGTGGTTACCATCTGTACAGTAAGTATAGCATGGACTTGGTGCATGAATCCATACATTTTATTTACCTCAATAAATGCAAGCTCCAGGCCTTACTGTCATGGCTATATATCCTTCTGTCCATAGACTGGTCTTGCTTTTTTAATGGTCTTCTAAATTTAAGGATTCATGATAAGACTGTTCTTTCTGAACATCTTATTTTCCTTTCAGCACTTTTCTTGGAGACCTGATTAGATGAATCCCTCTGTGTAATTCTTGGCTATCACAGCTCTAAATGTCTCCATTTTCTTTGAAGAGTACTGGTTATGAGTATTATTGTTAATCACTTTCTTTGAACAGCAGCATACCTAAATGCTTTTAATCCCTCCAAAATAGCTTTCCCTCCTTTTCATGAATAACATAGAGACTTGGTTCACTTGTTACATCAATTACTTAAATTTCAGTCTGCAGACATTCCCATGGCCACCACATTATTATGTTTGGCAAGATGCCAAGAGAATTACTCTTGGTACAAGTGACTTACTGCAGTGCAAAGCCTATCTATAAAGCAGGTATAAACTGGAGTATGTCACTTACACTGAGAGCAAGTCTTTTAGAATAGGGACCTTTATCTCTGACTTCTTCTCTAGCTGCAGTACATCTTGGAAATTTCAGCTTTATTGGATTTTATTTCAGCATGTGTTTTACTTTGTAGTGTTTTTTGAAGACCTACTATGTTGTCTCAGTTCACCATACATACATCTCAATTGATATGATTTAGGCATAGTAATATGATTTTGACCCTTCTCCTACTAGATTTATAATGTTCCTCATAAAGGAAGTCCTATTTATGAGTCTCTTTCAGCTTTTCCTGGTTAGGGGTCACCACAGCGGAACTCCAGTTGGCTAATGATTGGCAGTAGATTTTTTACGTGCTGGCTTGCCGGGCCTAACGCACAGCCTTCAACGAAGGAATGCCCATTCACACATGTCGACACACAGAAGACGCTCTAACTGAGAATCAAATGTGCAATGTCTAACTGTGAGGCGACAATGTTACCGCAGCACCACCACTGCAGTATAAGAGTAAATGTCATTAAATATATAAACTGCACCTGTACAAAGTTTCACTTCCACTACCTCTACAGGGTCTATTATATAAAAACTTTCTGCTGTGAAAAATAAGAATGTGCTCCTCTTTCTGACTCGTTGCTATGATTTTTAAAGGCTGGTGGTGTGATTTTTAATGTATAGAGGTTGAGAGGTATGTCACCGTACTTCAAAATCATCATCATATCAGACTGTTTCCTTGAGTAGATAACAAGTTATTCCAATAGTACTTGAAGAAGTAGTGTTTTTGTTGCAAGCCCACCACCAACACAACTTCAAATAAAAGATTTTGCAAAAAATAAGCTCCCACAACACCTTATTTTATTATTCCCTCTCTAGGCCATTGCAAGTTGCAAAAAGAACAATAAATATAAGGTAACTAACTAGGACAGTGGATTTGTAATGTATGTCATCATAGCTAGCTGGAGTTTTGTAAAGAATTATATGTCATTTGTATATCAAACTGATTTGAACAGATACTTGTGTTGAAAAATGTATTTTTAAAGCTGCTTGTGTTAAAAATCTACCAACAATGTGTCCTGCTGGACAGACAATAAATATGCATTTAAGTCATACTAAGAAAAAAACTCTGGTATTCCACCACAGCAAAAATCCACCACGATAGAGTCCTGTGTCAAACAGCAAGCAAATTTAATGGAAAAAGTAAAAACAGCATTAAAATTCCATAGTGATAAAACGATAAGCGCTTTCGGCTATTTAGCCTTCTTCAGATCTGAAGAGAAGAGGTTAAGCTCAGCCTCAGCTAACTTTTAGAAAAATATCCTGAAATTAAATTACTTAATTTAGGTCATAAAGATTGTATCTCACAGGTCTCGATTCATGCAGAGACAAAAAAGTCTGTACTAGGAAGCCTTCTGTATTGTCCTTAGCAATGAACAAATTGCTACCCTAGAAGGGTGGAAATGTTAAAATGGTTTTATGGGTTCTGGATGCTATAACACATCTTAGCAAAACTATATCTGTGCATATGATAACACATAAGGGGGTAGTATAGGACCAAGAAGTCAGATGGCCAGATGCATGTGATGTCATTCTGTAATCCAGCACTGAAATTATGTTTTAATACTAGATGAGACAAAAGTCTGCATGCAGTCTATCTTTGAAACCTGACAGAGAAAGAACACTCACCCACTTCATCTTGCCTTGCTTTAGTAAGTAAACAGGCAATAGTAATTCTTTAGATCATTCAGGAAAATATAGTGATATTAGTTAAGTACTGTTTTTCTGTGTCTGTATGAATCTATTCATCTGTGTTATTTTATTATTTCCCGAGTAACAGATATTTAGTATTTGCATGTTCTTTTATTATTTATTATTAAATATATTTAAACTTTTTGGGGCAGCTGTTGTAGTGCAGTGGTTAGCATTGCTGCCTCACAGCAAGAAGTTCCTTGGTTCAATTCATGGCTGGGATGCCTTCTGTGATGAGTCTGCATGTCCTCCCTGCAGTCACGTGGGTTTCCTCTGGGTGCTTCAGTTTCTTCCCACATCCTGAAGACATGCTGTAGGGGGATTGGACACTCTAAATTTTCCCTAGGTGTGTGTGTGTGTGTGTGTGTGTGTGTGTGTGTGTGTGTGCGTGTGCCTTCTGTGGAAGATTGGGAACCAGGCTGGCAACCCGACATCGTAAAACCCACTGCCAGTTCTTCTACATGTCATTGTTCCATGGTGGCAACCCCTAACCAGGAAAAGCCAAAAGGAGAAGATTAAATATACTTAAACTTTTCATTGTGGCTGGCCCTTTGTAGAATATTTTAACCTTTGAGAGTACTTATATTTATTTGGTGACACTGTGGACGCTCCTGGAAGCCTTACTGCATTGGTCAAACACTATCATTTGTATTAGTAATAATTTTACTCAGTATAATTAGGTACCCTTGTAAGAGCCTTAGAATAGCTGTCTTTGGAGTGTCTGGTGGCAGTAACTACCTTATAGTCTGGGCAAAGGGTAGCAGAGTGAGTAAATCTGTGCCAGCCTTTCCCATGTGTGTGTGTGTGTGTGTGTGTGTGTGTGTGTGTGTGTGTGTGTGTGTGTGTGTGTCTGCAATTCATATCTCACAGTGTGTGTGTTAGCTGCTTGGAGCATGAACACAGACCACTGGTTTCACAGGCAGGGTAATGGAGGACGGAGGACTTGGCTTGGACATTCGGTTGAGGACTCAGCTCTACAGCTGTGCCAGTGGGGAGTCTTATTGGGCACCTGGAGAGAGAGAAAGAGAAACCTATACCTTGGACTGTGTGTGTTCCCTGTGTGCTCTTCAGGGAAATTGTACTTGGTGCAGAGAGCTGCATATGTTGTGTACCTATCTTTGTTCCAAGTCCCTCATCAGTGTGACCCAGAGGGGAACGTCACATATGCTTTAACACTTATAAGCACATAACTCTTAAAAACAAATACATTGGTTAACTTCTCAAATTATATTTTTCATGTCTGACACCATGCAAATTTTGGATACTTATGATGAAGTTCAATAAATAAGCCGTGCTCTGTGGATGTGCTAGAACTTTTGTGAGGTCTTTACCCAGACTCCTAGAAGATAATATAGCCCATGACATGCATAATTCTGTAACTAAGTATGTGCATATTTACAGATATCTGTACCACATATAATATACTCTTGTTGTTGTCCCTTAATTTATTTTTATTTATTTATCCTTTGTTGATTGGGCTAGTCACACTAGGCTAGTAGCCTATTTTCAGGTGAGACCTGAGTTGGCATTTATGCTGCTCAGGGGAATTTGTTCAAGGCATCATGTAACTTTCCCTACTCTTTTTGATAGGTGCTGTGGAATCTTTTATGTCCACCTGAACTACCACCAACTGAAGCAGGTAGGGCCCCAATTTAATGTCTCATCCAAAAGGCAGCACAAACAGGAGTGCAGCACTCACATTATGCTGCACTGCAGTGTCATCATTCAATATACCAGGTGTGGGAACAGAAGCCACAGTCACAACCTTCTGTACCAAAGGTGAATGTGCTATCTGTTACTCCACTGACATGGCCACACCCTTCTGTACCAAAATCGAGTTTGCTATCTGTTACTCCACTGACATGCCACAGCCTTCTGAACCAAAGATGAGTGTGGTATATGCTGCTCTGCTGACATAGATGAATAACAAGAACATGTCTTTGCAAAAATTCTGAATGGAAAACAAAATCCTGTATTCATGATGTTTGGAGCCTTAATGTTAAATCCTCATTCACTAAAGAAGTCATATTTAGGTGACAATTTGGGAAGTTATTATATTTCTTTTTTTGTAATTCTGTCATCATTTTTGCTGTCATTTCATTACTAGTACATGTTTAAGGGTACTTTTGAGTAGGCCATGTCATTGTGTATTAAAACATTAAGTTATTCTTTGGTAATCTATGAAATGACAAATGCTAGCAGCTCTGTTTAAAGAGACAGTGCTAGCCATATATTGGTAGCAGAGAGTTAACAGGGTAATACAAATTATTGTCATCTGTTTGGTTTGCAACTTTAATTGGCCCTGATACAGACAAGAGAGCTCTGTTGTGGAGATAAATATCTTGATTTGAAGCTTCTAAAATAAATAAAGAAATGTTGGTCATTGTTTAATATTTTACTGGTGAATGTTACTATAACAGAATAAAGGTTAATTAGGGATCGTTCTGTATCATTATGTTTTAGACTGAGATTCTTGTTATTAATGAATGTTTGCCTGAGATGCAACTGGCCAGCAGGACTGGCTTACTGGTGGGCTCATTTTACTGGTGGAATGCATTCAGGTTATTTAAGTTGTCTTATGAAGCTGTGTAAAGTTAGAATTTGTGCTATAATAATTCCCCTTTCTGATTTCAGTCTGTTTTCTTTCTTCGGTGCTTGTCTAATGTGGAGTTAATAGACAGTTTCAAGATTTACCTTGAAATGCATGCTTTCATGATCCTTAACATTATCACACTTCCCACTCTCATTGACTATTTCACAGAGGGAGATAAAGATGCATCGAAGTTATTGTCATTCCATGCGCCTTATGTCTGATGTTCCTGAAGTTACAGTTGCACATCTTCCTAGACTATTTTTCCATCTGTCCATTTGTCTCCTTCATAACCACTCCAGTATAACACACACATGCCTTTTCATCCCCTTTTGAATGATAACAGTAATAGCTTTTGGATTTATCCCTGATCGTTAGCACCTCTGAACATCTCAACACTTTTTTAAATGGTAAGTATCTTACAAAATCATTGTTTACCCCATTCCACCATTGCCCACTTTATCTCTTTGTATTCTTGCTCCTCCTATCTCTCTGTTCTACTTTCCTCCATGTCTACCTTCTGTGTTGATATTTGTACCCATGTCTCTGTTCTACTTTCCTCCATGTCTACCTTCTGTGTTGATATTTGAACCTATCTCTCTGTTCTACTTTCCTCCATGTCTACCTTCTGTGTTGATATTTGTACCTATCTCTCTGTTCTACTTTCCTCCATGTCTATCTTTTGTGTTGATATTTGTACCTATCTCTCTGTTCTACTTTCCTCCATGTCTACCTTCTGTGTTGATATTTGTACCTATCTCTCTGTTCTACATTCCTCCATGTCTACCTTCTGTGTTGATATTTGTACCCATGTCTCTGTTCTACTTTCCTCCATGTCTACCTTCTGTGTTGATATTTGTACCTATCTCTCTGTTCTACTTTCCTCCATGTCTACCTTCTGTGTTGATATTTGTACCTATCTCTCTGTTCTACTTTCCTCCATGTCTACCTTCTGTGTTGATATTTGTACCCATGTCTCTGTTCTACTTTCCTCCATGTCTACCTTCTGTGTTGATATTTGTACCTATCTCTCTGTTCTACTTTCCTCCATGTCTACCTTCTGTGTTGATATTTGTACCTATCTCTCTGTTCTACTTTCCTCCATGTCTACCTTCTGTGTTGATATTTGTACCTATCTCTCTGTTCTACTTTCCTCCATGTCTACCTTCTGTGTTGATATTTGTACCCATCTCTCTGTTCTACTTTCCTCCATGTCTACCTTCTGTGTTGATATTTGTACCCATCTCTCTGTTCTACTTTCCTCCATGTCTACCTTCTGTGTTGATATTTGTACCTATCTCTCTGTTCTACTTTCCTCCATGTCTACCTTCTGTGTTGATATTTGTACCCATCTCTCTGTTCTACTTTCCTCCATGTCTACCTTCTGTGTTGATATTTGTACCCATCTCTCTGTTCTACTTTCCTCCATGTCTACCTTCTGTGTTGATATTTGTACCTATCTCTCTGTTCTACTTTCCTCCATGTCTACCTTCTGTGTTGATATTTGTACCTATCTCTCTGTTCTACTTTCCTCCATGTCTACCTTCTGTGTTGATATTTGTACCTATCTCTCTGTTCTACTTTCCTCCATGTCTACCTTCTGTGTTGATATTTGTACCTATCTCTCTGTTCTACTTTCCTCCATGTCTACCTTCTGTGTTGATATTTGTACCTATCTCTCTGTTCTACTTTCCTCCATGTCTACCTTCTGTGTTGATATTTGTACCCATCTCTCTGTTCTACTTTCCTCCATGTCTACCTTCTGTGTTGATATTTGTACCTATCTCTCTGTTCTACTTTCCTCCATGTCTACCTTCTGTGTTGATATTTGTACCTATCTCTCTGTTCTACTTTCCTCCATGTCTACCTTCTGTGTTGATATTTGTACCTATCTCTCTGTTCTACTTTCCTCCATGTCTACCTTCTGTGTTGATATTTGTACCTATCTCTCTGTTCTACTTTCCTCCATGTCTACCTTCTGTGTTGATATTTGTACCCATCTCTCTGTTCTACTTTCCTCCATGTCTGCCTTCTGTGTTGATATTTGTACCCATCTCTCTGTTCTACTTTCCTCCATGTCTACCTTCTGTGTTGATATTTGTACCTATCTCTCTCTTCTACTTTCCTCCATGTCTACCTTCTGTGTTGATATTTGTACCTATCTCTCTCTTCTACTTTCCTCCATGTCTACCTTCTGTGTTGATATTTGTACCCACAACTCTCTTTCCTTTCTTTTCTCCACCTACATTATTTGAAAGAAGCCAATGCAATGCATTTGTCTGTTTTCATTTCAGTATTTCCTTTCCATTCCCAACTTAAATGCTGAAAATTCCTGATAAAGGAGTTTTGGTCTTCCCAGCAATTTTGCCATTCACTGACTATCCCATATCCTTTCAGAATTCACTAGTTCCACAGTAATTGACTAATTTAACAAAGTCTTGTTCCCTAACACTATCTCCTTATTGTTACAAATGTCCCAATAGTTTCAATGTGCTTTTTTATCACCACCATTGCCTGATGTGTGAGACCTTTTGTCGTCTCATATAAAAATCATAAGTAATATATTAAACACTAAAACAAAAAATGTTGCCACTCGGAGAATCAGACATTACTATAGCATTTGACTGCTCTTGCTAGAGCATGATTTGCTCCATTTATTACCAGCTCTGGCACCATTTCAGGCACAAACGGACCCACAATTCATTTCCTAGTCAGCTCTTTATATATCCGAATATCCCAGTATAATTAAATATAAGTTTGTTTCACTTTCTCTTAATATTTGTTCTCTTAAGCTGAATTTTATTGTTGTCAGTATGCCTAGAGTAAATATTTGTGCTACTGTACTACAGGAGCTCCTCATGTCACCATCTTGCAGAAGTTCACTGTGCCATCTTGTAATTTGGTTGTATTGTCTCTATTCTAGCAGCAGAACCATCATTTGAATATTTATTCCTTGTATGGAAGCCCACAGGTGTTGTTTCTAATGCTTCTGTTCCTTAACTCTTGTATGGGTGTTGTGCTACTCTTACATGAAGTCAGTGTTTTGCCTCCTTTTGCAAGTGGCTTAATAGCTCCACCTTCTAAGAACGTCACTCCCACAAGCACATCCTGTTTTGTTCCACCAGCTTGAGCTTTTTACTTATGTCACAACCTGTGTCTCACTGAAACATATTGCAGATCTACATCCACTAAGCCTCGCTTACCACTCACCATATCATTGTCTAAACATTTTCCTATTCATCTGTGTGGCCTGTAATGAAGGGGCTCATTTCCACTCTGATTAGTTCAGCAAGAGCATTTTTGTCCCTGCTGTCCTCACAATAATTTATTTTGCATCAATCTAGTGCTTATGTTTTTTTTCAATAATTTGTCAGATTCTCCCAAAAATCTCAGTGAAAGCAGTGATGATACAGGATGGTGCCTAACTATAGGTTTATAGGTTCATAGGAGGTTATTAGGCTAGCAGCCCTAGAGCCTTAATAAGCCTAGCCATGTTAATCCTGGGTTGCCCGAATTGTCCTTCGTTAGATGGATGCACTTTACAGATCAGCAAATATTATCATTGTCCATAAGGGATATGGGTGCCACCCCAGGATAAATTTGCAGTCACCCATCCATTTGTCCAGGCTGCACTTGAATAGGAAGCCATTTCCACTCTGAGCTCTGCTTCACATGAATGGATGTTTATTTCAGAACAGCGGCAATCTCTGAGAGACATACCTGTCTCTCAGGCATGTTCTGTTAATATCACTGGCAAGGTTGAGATCCCTAGAGTGACTCTAGTGCCATTTGATTTGCGGATGTGTAGCATTTTCATCAGGTCGGGATCAGAGACTGCCCTGTAGGCCAGGCACAAGTCACCTGTCAGTAGCCTATATGATACAGAGTACAGTGACATGGCTTTCAGTCTATCAACATAGGTCATGGTTTGGAGGCCCTGTATCTTCTTAATGAGAAACCTCTAGTTGCTGCAGGTGTCTTGTGAGATACATGCAGAAAGGAGCACTTTACTCTATTAATGGCCCCGATTTGGGTTGAATAAAGTGGAGTTATAACATCCTTAGACATGGATATGATGCCTTTACTTATGAGAGGTGCAATGTAGAAGGCTTTCCTTACCACTGTGCAAACCTGGTGGACAAAGTTCCGATTGTTGTTGACCTGTCTTCCCAGACATTGCACCAGTGGGTTTGAACTTAGAGGGCTGCTATCATTATTGTAATTAGTGGGGTACTCTGCTTTGCTAAATGTAATAATAGCGCACTTCTTTGTTTTCAGATTTAGACTGTGAGTTTGGCACCATTCATTTGTTTATCTTAGCCCATCTATAATATGTTAACATCATTGAGAGGGCTCAATGATTGTGCCTAGTTTACAATCATCAGTGAACTTAGTAAGCCAAAGGTCATCTACTTTAGCCTGGACTTCCGAGAAATAGATTCTAAATAGTAAAGGGCCAAGTACAGATCCTTGTGGTATGCCACTGCTGAGGGGTCTACTAGTAGAGGTGGAGTCACCAACTCTGAAGGTATGTGTTCTGTTGGTGAGCCAGTTAGCTACCCATCTAGTGATATAAGGGTTAACACCTAGCTGGGAGAGTTTTTCAATGATACCTGAGTGGGGGATTGTGTCAAAGGCTTTGCCTAGGTCCAGATAGGCTGTATGCATTGTCTTACCTTCATCCAGGGCTTTTGGTGACTTTCTTGAAAAAGTCTACCAGGTTCAGTAAGCATGATCTACCCTTAACAAAGCCAAACTGTGTTGGGCTCAGAGTTTGAAGGTTGCCTATGTCCTTGTTGATAAGGTCCATAACGGTCCTTTCCATGGCCTTGCAGATGAGACTGGTTAGACTTATGGGTCTATAGTTCCCATGGTCAGTGGTCAGTTGATGGCCCCCCTTTATGTCCACTGAACCCATGGAATTTGTTGAATGACACATTAGACCTGTTTTAAATAATAATATGTATATATTGAAAGACACAAGATATTTTTTAGGTTCATAGGTTCATAGGTTTATAGGTTCATACTAGGCTATCTGCCCTGGGGCATTTATAAGCCTAGCCCAATTGTATTTGGCTTACACCACCCCTTGATTTGAGTATATTGTGCCCTTTTTAAAGTTTAGTTTACTGTGCCTCTGTCTAATAGTGACACGGAAGTAATCCCTGAGACAAACCTACTATCTCCCATCCACTCATCAAGACTCCTCTTGAAGAGAGTCAGTGAGGTGCTCTGCCTAACATGAATTGGAATTCTATTCCAGAGCGAAGGGAGCCTCTGGGTTATGAAACTGTCCCTCCAGCATGTTCTATTTATTTCTGTGCTGAGGTTCAAGTCCCTCGAGCGCGTGACTCTAAGGGATTTAGATTTACTGAGATGAAGCATGTCCATTAATTCTGGGTTGGACATGGCTTTATATGTCAGGCATAGATCGCTTCGAAGTAGGCGGTATGCAACTGAGTAGAGCTGGAGTTTTTTTAACCGAGCAGCATATGGCATCTGTTTGAGTCCCTTGATCCTCCTGGTGAGGTACTTTTGGGGTCTTTCTAATTGCTGCAGGTGTCGGGTAAGGTACATCCCAAAGGGGGCATTGTATTCTATGATGGGCCTGATGAGGGATGAATAAAGGGGCACGATTACCTCTCTTGATCTAGATGTGAATCCTTTCATGATGTGGTGGGCTATGTAGAAGGTCTTTCTAACCACTTTGGCAATGTGGTTGTCAAAGGAGAGATTGCTATCAACTTGGGTCCCCAGATCCATAATTACTTTCTCTGTACTTAATGGGTTACCACCTATGTGGTAATTTGTGGGCACATTGTTTTTGCCAAAGGGTATGACTATACACTTTTTGGCATTTAGCTTTAGACCATGGCTCTGGCACCAGTTATCCGTCTCTGTGAGACCTTTTTGAAGGATGTTTGTGTCAGCTGGAGAGTCGATTATGGCGCCCAGTTTGCAGTCATCTGCAAACTTGGTGAGCCATAGTCCTCCCACGTTGGCCTGTACCTCAGAAAAGTAAATACCAAACAAGAGAGGTCCCAGGACAGAACCTTGTGGGATGCCACTTGTGACCGGTTTCGAGTCTGACATGGCTCCAGCAACTCTGACTCTGTGGGTTCTGTCTTTGAGCCAGTTTGCAACCCATCTTGTGACATAGGGGTTTATATTTAGGTTGGATAGCTTATCTATGATGCCCGAGTGGGGTATTGTGTCAAATGCCTTTGCGAGGTCCAGATAGGCTGTGTGGACTACCTTCCCTTCATCTATGGCCTTGGTGACTGTTTTGAAGAAGTTGACCAGGTTCAAAAGGCAGGATCTGCCCTTGACGAAGCCAAATTGGGTAGGATCTAGTGTCTCGAGGTCCCCAATGTCTTTGTTTATGAGTTCCATGATGATCCTCTCCATAGCCTTGCATATTAGGCTAGTCAGGCTTATGGGGCAATAGTTTCCAGGGTCCGCAGAGGCGCCAACTTTGTGGAGTGGGACCACTGTTGCTGTACGCTATTCTTTGGGCACATATCCTGTAGTGAGGCTGAGATTGTACAGCAGTTTTACTTGAGGGATTAGTTCTTCTTGGAGTTCATGTAGGACACAACCCGGGGTGCCATCTGGTCCCATGGAAGCAGTGTTTTTTGCTTTGGAGAGGGCGGCCTTCACCTGAGCATCAGAGATGTTTGGGAGGCTGCACGCTGCTGGGATAGATACTTGCTCTTTTGGGGGGGGGTGGAGAAGTTTGCACTGAACCTGTCTGCCAGGATATTGGCGATGTCTGTGGGTTCAGTGTATTTTTTGTCATTTAGAATCAACTCAGAACAAGTCTGGGAGTTGCATCCCAGTTTCCTAACATAACTGAAAAAAGCCTTATGATTGTCTTTAGTGTCCTGTGCAATTTTTCTCTCAAAGCTGGCCTTGGAGGATTTTATGAGGGATTGTAATTTTTTGCTAGTACTGATCAGAGATGCCTTCCCTTTTAGGGATTTTGCTATATCATGTAGTAGCTTCCTCCTTCGGTTGTACAGTTTATTTATGGCTGGGGTCCACCAGACTGGATGCCTGCCTTTGGATGATTGGGTCTTGATTTTGTTTGGGATAGCATGATCCATGCATTCCTGGAGATGTCCGTAGAATGCGTTTATATAGGATTCTGCAGTTTGGGCATAGTTTCCACTGGCCCTGGGGCCTTGAAGGATTCCACTTCAGTTTTGAGAAGTGTAAAGTTCGCTTTTGAGAAGTTTTTCACTGTGGTTTTCTGGGCTGGGGGTGGGGTCGGGATGTGGATATCCAGTGAAATTAATTTATGGCCTGATCTTACCAATGAGGGATATACTTCTGGTATGGAGCATAGAGTCCCCATGTTGGTAATGATCAGGTCTAGTATGTTTTTCCCTCTTGTGAGAGTGTTGACTAGTTGTTCCATAGCATTTGAGTTTATAAATTCCAGGAACCTTTGGGCTAAGGTGCTGGGGCTTGAGTAATGCTCCCAGTCTATGTTTGGGTAGTTGAAGTCGCCCAATATAATGGTGTTCGGAGAGATCTTAGTGTTCTCCAATGTTTTCAGGAAAGCCGAGGGGGATTCCTGACTTTGAGAGGGTGGTCTGTAGGATGCTATAAACTGAAAAGCAGTCTTGCCCACTGTCAGTTGCACATGGATGGTCTCCGATACTTCGTGCACTGCCACTAAACTGGAGGTATGGATATCCTTGATAAATATGGAAACTCCCCCTCCTTTTGTGGTTCAGTCCAGGTTTTGGGGCCGAAAAGCATGATATGAGATATAACCTGGTAGTGCTGGGGTACTCTCTGAAGCCTTGAACCAGGTTCTTTCAGTTCAGTAAAAATTGTGATTTGTCGAGTTGCCTGCTAGTTACGGTGGATGTTAAATTACTGTTTACTACTACCCCCAATGAGTATGGTTTGTCTGCCTTTAAGAGGTACTTAGTTAAATATGGTGACTATGAGAGGAAAAAAGTGGACGTCATATGCCTTTTTATGAAAACTATTTTAGAAAATAATGTTTTTATGTTTGATGAATGCAGCTATTTACAAAAGGATGGTGTGTCTATGGGCACTTCTTATGCCAATAGCTACATCAATGTAGTTATGGCAGACTGGGAAGAGAAAGAAATACTTAATAATGAAAGTCACAAGAAAAATATTTTGTTTTATTGGAGATGTGTCGTTTTTATCTGTAGGAGACAAAGGTGAAGAATTACTGACCCTTTATGGGCATATGAATAGTTGTACTAGCTTTCTTAAGTTTACTATGGAGATGTCCAGAAAAGAGATTTATTTTTTAGATGTAAAAGTTAAGAAAGACATGGGCAGGACATCTACAAAAATGTATAGGAACCCATGCTATAAAAATTCATACTTGCATAGAAACAGTATGCATAGAAGGCATGTATTTAAGAATATTAGAAAGAGACAAGGAATGAGGTTATCTAGACTAACAGTGGTAGATGAAAACTTTAACAGGGAACTTGATTCTTTTCATAAGGATTTAATGGTCAGGGGATACAGTAAAATGGAGACAGATGAAGATTTGAAGGATATATCTAAGATGAGAGGTGCTGAAGCTAAACCATATTTTTCAGAACCTGTTAGTTCAGTACAACAAGATTTGGAAAGATATTATGGTACTAGTCTCCTTTTAAATTTTACCAGTGATTCAAGAAATGTCATGGAAATTATAAAAAAACATTGGCAGGTGGTATTAACTAATGAAACCATCAGATAAATAGTAGGTGAATACCCTAAAGTTAAATGTAAAGACTAAATCGCTTAAAAGGAAGTTATGTTATCTGAAAAATACTTCAGAAATAGCGATGGTTGAGTGTAATGAGCATGTATTTAGTACAAGTCCCTGTGGACACTGCAATTCCTGCAGTTTTATACAAACAGGAGGAGTGTTTATACATCTGGACACAGGGAGGTGGTATTTCATTAAGCTAATAGCAGATTGTGGTAGCAGTCACATAAGTGTATGTCGCACGCTGATAAAATGCAGTAAATGTTATGTAGGAAAAACAGACAGAGACCTGCGCAGTAGAATATGTTTATAATATTAGGACTGATACACCAACTAATGCTTTAGCTAAGCATGTTAGAGACACTAATGAATCATACTGCTTTAAGTTCATGGTAGTAGATAAAACAAAAATCACCATGAGGCATAAAGAATAAAACAGAGATTAATGAATCCGAATGGATTATTAAATTACAGGCAAAAGAAGGCAGTGGTCTCAATGATAGGATTCCTATCAAAGTTCATCTGAAAGCAAGACACCGATAAGGTTCTAATTTTTTATGAACTAAATGTAAACAATGCTTGTTGTTATGCATTCACTGCAAACTGAATAAAAATAATGTTTTGATATGTGTTTCATGATAGGTTAGTTTTTGGTTCCAAGTTTGAATTAATTTGAGTTGGATTGGTGTGTTTTTTTTTTTTTTAAAACACTCTTTATTGCAAATTTTCAGAAAAAAAAAATCATAGCAACATACAGAAAGTAAAAACGTAACAAAGATAAAAGTCTTATGACAACTAAAAACATGTACATCTAATTAAAATAACCTATATACAACTCATATCTTGCCCTAAAGTATTCTTGAAAGGGTCCAGCATATCTTAGAGTAAGTATTGAAAACCCCATGTGATTCAATAATTCATTTGAGTATATGGTCAGATATTATTCTCCAGAATTCCTTAAAAAACGGTTTATTCTTAATATTGTGGAACAGAAATCTGTGAGCCTTGAGGTATTTAATAGCTGTCAGTTTGAATCCCCCACAAGAGAGAGAGTGTCTATTTTTCCTATTTAAGGAAATGCAATATTTGATTAACATAAATATAGATATTAAAATCTTACATTTCCTATCAGACATGCCATGAGGTGGGATATGGAGTATAGTAAATTCCCATGAGAGGGTGGATTTTTCATATCCGATTTTCTCAAGAATCACTCTCAAGGCACACCAGAGTTTGTAGGAACACTTGCAGCTCCAGAACGAATGAAGGATGTCATCTGTTTGATTCGAACAGCATTCGGGGGACTGATTTGAGAACATTCTACTAAGGACGCCCAGGGTGAAATATGCATTATTCAGGATCATTAGATAGGTGTATTTCATCCTTTTGAAAGGAATAGATTTAGAGCTTAAATTTATAGCTTTTAAGATCTGTTCTTGATTGATAGTAGGGTTAATCTTTGACCAAAACTTTGAGAACCCAAGAGCTTTCTGATACCTGATTGATATAATGGCTTTGTATGAGTTAGCGGTCATTTTCTTTTCACTGAGAAGGAGTTTCTTTATCATTTTACATGTTGTAATATCATTATCTGCGGCCAGGGGGTGATCCAGATATTTTTGTGTCAGTTCTCTAATTTGTCGTAGGATACTCAGGTATTTTTTAGGTAAATTCAGTTCCATTCTTAGGTTAGTGATATTTAAATGTCTATAGGGGAAGAAATCAGCTATAGTAGTATTCTCAAGGAGAGGGAATTGATCCAAATTGAGCATATGACCGTTTAATTTAAGGTTAGGATTGAGATGAAGTGGTTGCAGAGTTATGAATGAATGGGACGGGTTCAGAGAGTTGAAAAAGGCCTGAAGGGATTTTATGCTGAATATTAGGCTTTTCGAATGCTTTAGTAAAACTAAGTTTGCTTCATTTAGAAAAGAGAGTGCTGCGGGGTTAAATTTAAGTGTTTTAACAAAACTATTACCTATAATCACCCATGTCGGGGCCCACAAAAATTCAGCTCTTTGATAGCACGCAATCTTAAATATTCTACTACTATTTATTAACTGATAATATGTTTTGAAATCGGGAAGACCTACTCCACCCCTCTCCTTTGGATACATAAGTTTTAAATAACTAATTCTAACCGCTTTAGGAGCCCAAATAAATTTAGAGATGGATGATATCATTCTTTTGAAGAAGTTGTCATGTAAAATGCAGGTAGCTGCGTGAAACAGGTAAAGAAGTCTAGGAAGGATATTCATCTTAATCACCGTGGTTCTGGCCAGGAAAGGGAGCTTGAGTTTTGACCATCTATCAATATCATTTTGAATATTATTCCAGTATCGGACGACATTATCTTGATGATAGTTACTGTTTCCCTGTGAAAATTGAATCCCTAAATATCGCAATTGTTGGTTCAATTTGAGCTCTGCTCCAGTTGGATTGGTGTGTTTTTAACACGCTAAGTATAAAATACGTGTTTTAGAATTATTAAATTGGTCTGATGAAGAACAAGGAGAGCTGTGAAAGTGCGTGCCGTTTTAATTTTTATATGAAGTAAAGATATGTGTTTTAATTGCTTTTACTGTCATTTTTACTGCTGAATGAACAGTGCATGTTTAGCCATGTGTTGACTCCATTTGCTGTTGGATTATTTACATACAAGTTTTGGAGCGGAACATTCACTGCATTGGTTGTAGCAGTTTGTCTAGTGGGTTATAGTTAAAGAGTGTCTTATGATTGTTCTTGGCTAAGGATGCTATTTTAGCTTCATAATTAGCTTTAGAGAGATTTACAAGACTTCTGATTTCCTTGCTCCGTCTCTGGATTGAATTCTTCCTCTGCAGAGGCAGTTACCTCTTGTTCTTGGACATCACTTTCTTTCTTTTGTTATATAATCTGTTTATACTAGATGTCCACCAAGTTTTTTTTTTTTTTGGGAAGGCCTGGTTTTAATCTGGTCAGGTACAGCTGAGTCAATACAGTTACTAAGATGATTATACCGAGCATTTGTGTGCATCTCTGCATAGGAGTCATTATTGCATGTGATTGCAGGGGGTATAACACTTTTTATACAATTACTTAGCAGGTAGTACTTTGCTTTGGAGAAGTCCCTTAGGTTTTTGCTCCTTTGAGAGTGTGAAGTCCAGTACTTAGTTCAAATTATACTGATTTAAGGTCCGACCTTACCAGGGAGGGCATCACACAGGAGGCAGTGCAGTGACCACCCATGTTGATGAGTACTATGTCAAGGACATTAGAGCTCCTTGTGGGGGTGCAGACTATCTGTTCCAGAACATTTGCACTGACAAAGTCCAGGAACCTCTGGGGGAACACGTTTGAACTTGTGTATGTTTCCCAGTTGATGGAGGGATAATTGAAATCTCTCATGACTAAGGTGTTAGGCTGTATGATGACTCCAGTAAGTCAAGGTAGGCATTGAGCTTTTCTTGGTGCATGGAGCTGAACCTATAGCTAGCAATGATGTTAACTGGGCACTGAGTAGTTCGAGAAAGTCATACTGTTTGACAAATCTCAAAGTACTTGGCTTTAATGAAGATGGACACACCTCCACCTTTGGTTCTTTCACTCTCATTCTGAGGTCTGAATGTGTGAAAGACATTCTAGCTTTTCAGAGCTGGGGTGGTGTCTGCAGCTTTGAACCATGTTTCAGTGACTGCACAGACATCAGCGTCTTCCAAGGTGAGGAGTGCATCCAGGGAGTGCAGTTTCATGTTTAGACTCCTAGCATTAAGCAGCATTCATTTAGTTTGTCTCGAGTGGATTTTGCTATGCCAGAAATGTTGTCATTTTGGCATTGCCTGAAGAAGGTATTATGGGAGAGGCAAGCACCTTAGCCCGTATCCGAAAGCCTAGAGGAGACAGCTGCAGACCATCTTTGAAAAACCAGCATGGCCTGTTGACCATGTCTTCCCAGGATGACAAATACTGGATCCTCCTGGAATGACACTGGACACTAAGCCAATTGTTGAAGTCAATCATTTTTTGTTTATATTGTAGCATCATTCTCAGTGAAGGTAGAATTCTGCTTAGAGCTAGGGTCATATGTGCCAGGGACACATAATCTGAGAGTTCAGTCATGTCTCTTTTCATATAGACCAGGGAAGTATGTCTCAAGTCAATCATCCCAACATGGACTATGACAGAGTCATAATAGTACTTGCTTTTGAGTGACCTGAGTACATGCATGATCTGATGGATCCTGCTACCCAGTAGGCAGCTGACCGTGACATTCTCCTTGTCTAGCCTGGTGAGGGCAACATCTGTGTGTCTCACTATGGAGTCTACTATGACCGAGACATTAGGTTTTGAGGTGTTTTCCCTTAGGGACTTATTTGGTGAGAAACTGATATATGTGTTTCATTTACCAGTGCTTTCTATACATATTAAGGTGTGTGCAGATAATATGCACTTTGGAGGTCTCTGATAATTTGGCAGGTTTCTAGTGAGTACCTCAACATATGTGGGTTTATGTGTTGTGTCCTGAACTTGTGTGAGAGGTGAAGTATGTGACGTGACAACCTGTTTGATGTCTTCATTTTTTACGCGGGAAGATTGTTTCCAAACTGATAATGTAATTTCATTTCTCACGTATGGTATTTGTTTGTTTCAGGACTAAGTGGTTGTCAGTATATGTGAGGCAATTACTACATTGCCTCAGGATGCCCAGGTTAATCAGGCTGACCAGAGAAATGGTGAGAAATTGACCATCCATAATGGCAGGTTTATACCATAGTACTATTGGGAGTGGGTACGTTAGATCCGTTGATGATGTAGGAATAATAGAGGGGCTTATTCTGTTGACAGTTTAGGGTGAAGAGCTCTGGTGATGCTCAGTGTGCAGGTGAGTTGCCTGCAGAGCGAAAGGGGACTTGGGAGGGTCCTACTGACAGATGTCTAGCGAAAATTTAAGTTTCCTGGTGTTTGCATCTATACAGAGCAGTGCTAACCCCCGTTGTGTGATGTGCAGCTATGTGCAAATGTGAGGCTTAAATACAGGTGAAATTCAACAGTTTCAAGGCAAACTACCAATTGGAAAGCCTCAAACTGAGCCTTTCTCCAGCAATGTCCAACTGAGATGGAACCTGAGCAACACACTTCTGCCACAAGGGTGCAGTGGGCCCTCTTAATCTAAGTTGGCTCATTTAGAGCCCAGTGATACCAAACAGTCTAGATTCAGCAAGTCTGAATCAAGCCTATGCTATATAAAGCAGTAGTACAGAATTTCAAAGTGTAGAAGAAAATTGCAGACACAATCAACAAAAATAAAGCAGCAGTTCAAATAAATGCAGTTAACAAACTGCAATACAGGCTTTAAATATACTTATTTTTCAGTTGTTTGCTATGGATGCCTTGTATTTCAGTTCAGATGCATGCCATATCTCTGGTTAAAGTCATAAACTTTCACTTTCAATTATCAAATGAGTATCAAGGAACAAAGAACAAGGACATAATCCATTGTATAAGGGATGCAAATTCTCTGTCATGGATGTGTGCAATTCCAACTACAACTACTAAGCTGTTTTAATCAAAGTACTATAATCAAATCGAAAAAGAAACAAATAGCTTAGCTGACATAATAAAAGCTAACTACTAACATATTAAATATAAAGCACTAAACCTAATATAAAACAAGCTTCGAACAAACATTTGTTGCATTATTTCAAATGGGGCCATATCACCAATGTGTCAGTACCTACTTTGCATTTCATTTGCATTTACCAGATTCTGCAACCTGTGTAAATTAAGCTTGGTTATAAACTATAGATGTCAGGTGAACTTCATTAATTTTATTATTACAAGGTAAATGTGAGGGGGTGCAGTAAATACTGAGTTGACAGACAGATGAAGAAGCTAAACCCATGTAAGGTCATAATGAAATAAAGACTACCCGTCTTTTGTGATTCTGAGGTAGAGTACTCAGCCTAAAAGTGAAGAGGTTCAGAAGTAAAACAATGCATACCTATCAACCCCTTAGCACAAGAAATCTGGACAAAGCCAAATATAATGGGGGGGAACAAAGGTCCAAAAATAGGGACAATTTTTAAATACTGATTTTATAAACAAAAAATTAAAAGGGTAGCAGCTTTTGCATTACCATACATTTTCTGAAGGGTTTGAAGTCAGAAACTCAAACTTCTGTCATTACTTAGTGACTTTAATCCTCAGTGATTTTCCTGAAAAACTCAATTTTTTGAGGAACAGATCAAAAATATGAAGCAAAAATCTGGACATTCTGAGAAAATCTGGACAGTTGAGAGGTATGAAGGGGACAGCAAAAGGGAAAGAAGGGGGTGCTGGATTCTGATTTATGTAAGTCCTAGCACTGTTGTTTTATGGTGCAGTGGTCTTGGGGTCATTTGGACCAGAAAGGGAGGTGGTGTCAGTTACTAGAAATGTGATAGAAGACAAGACTGAAAAAGCTTTTATACCACAGGTAACGTTTTGCTTCTCTATGCCTTCTATAATCTTTTATAAATAACACCGCACATTTTTTTGGTGTTCAAAAACTTGAGTGGGAATTCACCACACTCTATAATTCAGCATTTCTTTTCTATCCTTTGGTTGTGTGAGACAGTCTGCAGTCAGAGCCATTATTTTACTTATTTATCATAAATTTCATTTTGGATTAGTTTTCTATAAAAATCTGTGTCTATTCCTTCAGTTATTTCTAACATGAACTTTGCATTATATTTTCTGTGCAATTCTGTCTTTTATTTCTTTTTTAACTTCATGCTGTTCATAATACCTCCATTCACTAACTCCTGGGCATTTATTTATTTATACTTTTAACCAGAGTAGAACACACCGATTCACAGAGACCTTTTGCAGACTCTTCCAGAAGCACTGCCTGGTTAAGCGACTTACTCAGAGTTAGTTCGGCAGATGGAGGCTGAGGGAATCAAAACCCGGACTGTAGGAAACCGCATGTTAAAACATCATAGCCTTAGTCTTGTAAGCTAATTGCCAGATATGGCACCATGCCATTTCAATTCATTGTTCCTATGAATATCATCTAAAACCTAACCACATCTGCCAAAAAAAGAAATGTACTATTTTTGTTCCCACAAATAATAATGTAGAAATCCTTCACTTTTCTCTCAGTTCATAGCATGTTCCTAGGTTCATAGGTAGGTACTAGGTTATTGGCCCAAGGGCCTAAGTAAGCCTAGCCAACAAGGTTCCCTGGCTTATGCTCCCAAAGAAAGATATTTTTCTGTGCCCCTGTCGAGCAGAGCAACAGAAGTGATGCCCAGGGTGTATTTCCTATTTCCCATCCACTTATTAAGATTTTTCTTGAAGAGTGCTAATGAGGAACTTTGCTTGACATAGATGGGTAGCTTGTTCCAGAGTATGGGAAGTCTCTGGGACAGGAATCTATCCCTCCAGCATGCCATTTTTATTGTGGTGACAAGGTTTAGGTCCCTAGAGTGTGTAGCTCAGAGGGATTGGGATTTTTTAGGTGTAGCATGTCCAACAGCTCTGGGTTTGACATAGCTTTATATGTTAGGCAGAGATCACCTTGGAGTAGGTGATATGCTATGGAGCAAAGCTGGAGTTTTTTGAGACGGTCAGTATAGGGCATCTGTTTGAGGCCAGTAATCCTCTTTGTGAGGTACTTCTGTGACCTTTCCAGCTGCTGCAGATGTCTTGTGAGGTACATTCCAAAAGGGGCATGGTACTCTATAATGGGTCTAATGAATGTCGAGTAGAAAGGAACAATGACCTCTTTTTTCCTAGATAAGAACCCTTTTGTGATGAGGTGTGTCACATAGAAGGATTTCCTGACTACTGTGGCAATGTGATCATCAAAGGAGAGACTACTGCCCACCTGGGTCCCCAGGTCTCTTGTCACACATTTGGCGTTAAGTAGACTGCCGCCTATGTGGTAGTTCATGGGTACAGAGTTTTTACCAAAGAGGATGACAATGCACTTTTTGGCATTGAGCTTGAGGCCATGGCTCTGACACCAGGCATCTGTCTCAGTGAGGCCCTTCTGTAAGATGCTCACATCATTTGGGGACTCAACTATGGCTCATAGTTTGTAGTCATATGTGAACTTCGTTAGCCAAAGGCCTTCTGTGTTAGCCTGTACTTCAGAGAAGTAGATACCAAACAGGAGAGGTTCCAGGACTGAACCCCATGGTACTCCACTTGTCACTGGTTTGAAGTCAGATTTGGAGTCTGCAACTTTTACAGTGTGGGTTCTGTCAGTGAGCCAATTGGCAACCCATCTTGTGACGTAGGGATTTATACCTAGTTTAGTAAGTTTAGCTATAATTCCAGAATGGGGGATGGTGTCAAAAGCCTTGGCGAGGTCAAGATAAGGCTGTGTGAACCACCTTACCCTAATCTACAGCTTTGATGACTGCCTCAAAGAAGTCGGTCATGTTCAGGAGGCATGATCTGCCTTTCACAAACCCGACCTGGGTGGGGTCCAGAGTTTTTAGGTTACAATGTCTTTGTTTATGAGTTCCATTATGATAAATTCCATGGCCTTACAGACTAGGCTTGTCAGGCTAATAGAGTGATAGTTCCTGGGATCAGTGGTGGCTCCCCCTTTGTAGAGTGGGATAACTGGTGTTGTGCACCATTCAGTGGGCACAAATCCTGATGTGAAACTATGATTGAACATTGTGCTTAGGTGGGGAGCCAGTTCATTCTAAAGTTCATGTAAAATGCAGCCTGGGATGTTGTCCGGTCCCATGGATGCTGTGTTTTTGGCTTTAGAGAGTGCAGCTTTTACACACATAGTTGTGATTACAGGGAATCTGCATTCTTTCTGTATAGATATGGGCCCTTTAGGGGGTGAGAGAGGGTGCTAAAGATAGCACTGAACCTATCTGCCAGGATGCTGGCAATATCAGTTGGTTCTGTAATTTTCATGCCGTTGTGCTATAACTCAGATCAGATCTGTGTGCTGCCACTAAGATTCTTGACATAGGTATAGAATGCTTTGTGATTGTCCCTAGAATAAGTGGCAATTTTGTTTTCGTAGCTAGCTTTGGAGGATCTTAAAAGGGATCTCAGCTTCTTACTGAGGCTGACCAGGGAACTCCTCCACTCATGAGATTTTACACTCTTTTGCAACAGTTTCTTCCTTCTGTTGTAGAGTTTGTTTATGGCAAGGGACCACCAGATTGGCTTCCTTTTTTTGGAGGATAGCATCTTGGTTCTGTCTGGGATAGCACGATCCATGCACTCGTGTAAGTGCTTATAGAGTGCATCTGTGTAGGATTCAGCAGTTGTAACTGTGTTGTCCATCTGCATGGGAGTTATGAAGTTCACCACTTCTGTCTTAAGAAGGATGAAGTTGACTTTGGAGAATTTTTTTACCGTGACTTCCTCAATGGGGGGTGGGGGCGGGTTGTGGATATCTAGGGTGATTAGCTTATGGTCGGATCTGACCAACAAGGTTGACTTCAGGTGTGGAACACCGGTCACTCATGTTGGTAATGACTATGTCTAGGATATTATTGCCCCAGGTGGAGGTGTGGATAAGTTGATTCAGGGCATTGGAATTTATGAATTCTAGAAAGCGTTGAGTGAAGGAGTTAGTACATGAGTAGTTTTCCCAGTTAATGGTGGGGTAGTTGAAATTGCCCACTGTTAGGGTGTTTAGTTGAACCCTAATATTTTCCAGTATATCAAGAAAGGAGGAGTGGGAATTCTGGGGCATTGCGGGGGATCTGTAGCAAGCTACAATTTGGATTGCAGTTTTGCCCAGAGTTAGTTGCACTTGGATAACCTCGGATGCATTATGCTGAGCAACTAGCCTGGAAGTGTGGATATCCTTAATGAATATGGACACACCTCCAACTTTGGTGTTCCGGTCCAGGTTAGGCGGCCAAAATGTGTGGTATGAGTTATAGCCTGGTAATGCAGGGGTGCTCCCTGGAGCCTTGAACCAGGTCTCAGTCACTGCACAGATATCAATGTTTTCCATTTTAAGGAGTGCATTGAGGGAGTGCATTTTGAGATTTAGACTTCTAGCATTGAGTAATATTACCTTCAGTTTTTGCTTGCCTGTTCCTGTTACAGTGGTGAATTTGTCATTTGAACCTTGTCTAGAAAAGGCACTACAGGGGCAGCAAAAGCCTTAGCCAGTATCTGGAATCTCAGGGATGACAGGTGCAGGCTATCTCTGGAAAAGCATCATGGTCTGTCGACCATGTCGTCCCAGGCAGACAGATACTGGATCCCCATAGAATGACACCAGAAGCTTAGCCAATTGTTGAAGTCAATCATTTTGTCCTTGCACTGCGGTATCATTCTGGGCGATGGCAGATGCTACTCAGGGCTAGGGTCATACCTGCCTGGGCTACAAGATCAGGGAGCTCTTCCATGTCTCTTTCCATGTAGTCCAGGGAGGTACATCTCAGGTCATTCCCACCAACATGGACAATGACAGAGTCATATTTGTACTTGTTGTGGAGTGACCTGAGTGCGTGGGTTATTTGGCGGATCCTGGCACCCGATAGGCAGCTGACAGTAACCTTCTCCTTGTTTAGCCTGGTGAGTGGGACATCAGTGTGACTGACTATAGAGTCACCTATGACTAGTGTGTTGGGTACGTTGTTTTGCCTTATGGGGTGTGGTTGAGTGGCACACTGAGTCTGTGAGCTATGTGTCATTTGGGTTGTGTTGGGGGGGGTGGAGGTTGCTTGCATTTCTGCTTTGGAGATCTCTGTTGCTTGAGCAGATTATTATTGAGAACCTCCGCAAATGTTTTTGTATTTCTATGTGTGGATTTTGGTGGTGTAGGTTTAGTGGGACTATGTGATGAATGTGGTGTGGTGCAAGTGTTTACCTTCTCCTCTCGACAAGTTCAGTCTTGGTTGGAGAGAGCTTTACCTCCAGTTTGGCTAGATAAGTGAATCTCTCATACATTGTGGTGTTGGGTGGTAGGAGGAGAGGGTTGTCTGTGTACATGAGGCAATTGCTACAGTGCCCCAAGATGCCCAGATTTATCAGATAGACAGTTGAGAACACTGGGAGCTGGCTCTTGGACATGCCTGAATAAAAAACTACTTTCCTCTAGGCAAGTGAGAAAAGTGAGTATAACAGCTGTTTTTCTCTAAGCAAGTGAGGAAGGTAAGTACAAAAACTGTTTTCCTCTAGGTCTATCCTTCTGTTTCTCCAGTAATTACAAAGAAATACTAAATACACAAAAAGGCTATATTATTCTGTTCTGCGGTATCTTAATATACACTGCAACCATAATCCAGTATGGAGACAAATATACATTCTACTACCTTCCTGCCATTCTGCTTCACTGACATGCCTTTCCCAAGATTTATGGAAATGTTTACTTTTCTGTTACAATAGTGTCATATTTGACTGAAAAACTAGCATATAAATGTGCGCTTACTTGAAATATGTACTTAACTTAAAAACTTTACTTTGATTTTTTTCTTCATAGACGAGACATGCAGCCATTTGAAATAAAAGTGTCCTGCATTGAACCTGGGCTCTTTAAAACTGGTATGAACAATGACAACAAGCAATACGAAGCAAAGTTGGCATTATGGAATGAGGTGCCCACGGTAGTCAGAAAACAATACGGAGATAATTATTTCCACAAATGTAAGTAGTGAAACATTTTGCCTTAGAAAATGAAACAAATATGAAGAACACTGGGCATCCTGTAAGTACAGGTATAAACCAGCATGTGACTAGTCACATAAGCATACAGAGTTGTCTGTTACTCAGTACCCATATTAGAATTTTATTTTCACTAACACAGGCTGGTTTTAATTTATAGATGGGTAGATTGGATCAGCTATCTAGCTGCATAGCTGGATAGAGAGACAAAGAGACAGACAGATAGATTGACAGATACTTAGATCAGTAGATAGACAGGCAGATAGAGAGATGCATTTTTTGGTAGAAAGATTTGATTAAACAGATAGATGATGGATAGATAGATAGATAGATAGATAGATAGATAGATAGATAGATAGATAGATAGATAGATAGATAGATACGTTTTCTTTATAGGGGCCTCCATCCCCTTGACCCCTGAACATACTACTTTTTAGGATTGAGAATGGGGGCTTTAAAGGGGTTTAAAGGGGTGCAGGAACCCCTTACAAATAGAAATAACTTAAAAAGCAGTTGACAAGTGCCATGACTCCTGACAAATCTAATGCATGTTGACTGTTGCCAGGTAACCACTACTTGACCAGTCTCAAGAGGTTGTCAAAGTGATAAAACAATATCAAATTACACAGCCACTATAATGTAGTGACAAACATAGACCTATACTACTGAGGGGCAGTGCACTATATCCTTTCCAAAAACAGCTTGTTTAATCTTTCTCTTATACATGTAGTACCTCATCTTCTAATTTAATTACAATGTTAATATTTTTGATGAGGAGTAAACTAATGGCAAATGGATTTTTCCCCTATGAAGTCAACAAGGACATGGGAAAGTGCAAGCTTATACGCAGTTAATAAATAGTAGGGGAAGCAGTAAAACTGCCATTTTACAATGAATAAACAAATTACCATGCATCTCAAATCTTGAAGGCTGTATTTGTGCAATATCTTATTATAGAATTTCTGACTGGCTAGCCCATCATACAACCAGTAATCAAAACACAAATGAAATGGGAATTGGAAAAGTCATTCCACTATTGTCTATCAGTAATACAAATAAAGTGAAGGAAGCATTATTAACTGTTGGAATGTATCTATTTCTATCTATTGAGCTATCTATTATCTGTCACTCTTTCTATCTATCTATCTATCTATCTATCTATCTATCTATCTATCTATCTATCTACCTATCGGTCTATCTGTCCATATTTGTATGTATTTCTCTGTCCATATTGCCAGGGAGTGACATGATTATGTCCCCAAATCAGGGAAAAAGTTAATCTGAATAAAAAATACTTTAATCTAAGAAAGGTGCTTAACAAACTGTTAAGCACTTTTGCATTATCACACTGTAATCTAACAATAAAGAATAAACATTAAACACAACAGAACAGTTGCAGGAACCTCAAATATCTTTAAAATCTATAATATACCTGAGGCTGCACATTTGCGGCAACACAGAGGGCATTTAAGCTTTGAAAGCTGTTACAGAATTCAATACATTTCACTTTTGGTCTTGGTTTATGAGACAGAGCTGTATTAAATCTCTCAAAACTGTAAAACAGTTTTTATTCCTACATGTTTTTCTTTGTCTGTGTTAAAGTACACTGGAACAGTTAAAACCTAATGAACTACAAAGACTTGTGTATCAACACTAAGTGTGTTACTGCTTTCAAACACCGGGCTGCCAAATCCTTTCTCGCTTTCTCTCTATCTCTCTGTTTCGTTTTCTATGACTCTCTATCTCTGTAACTAATAACAGGCAAAGCTCCATTTACTACCAAGAATTACCAATGGGTTTCTCTCAGCATATCTGAGCTTACAACTGCAAGGTCAGCCGCAATACTGTGCTTGTTTAAGACCAAGATAATTTCAAGATACAGAAGTTTATTTCCAGTAAGATACCTGATATCCATGCAACCCTAGTCTTATATTCACCAGACTTAATGGTCATATGGAGACTTGTTGAAGTGACATCCTAGTCCCATGTGCAAAAATTGGAAAAAGGGGTTGTGGATGGATGGATGGATGGATGGATGGATGGATGGATGGACGGATGGATGGGTGAAGCAAAATGTATATATACATATAAGTGTGAAAGTCAGTAGACCCAATGCCCATACCTATGAGTAAAATAAGGAAGGTCTGATAATAATTAAGGGTAATCTAGACAAAATAATCACATTGTAGAATTCACAGGCTACTGATAGAGGTGGTGATGGCACAGAAATCTTCAAAGAAAAAATGTTTTTGTTTTTTATTTTTTATTGATGCACTTAACTCTGTTATTTTCACAGATCGATATTTATATACTACCCCTAAGATAGTGAGTATTTCTGGGGTCATGCCATAGAACATTTTTAAGGGATGCTACTTGGGAATTGAGAGAGATGGTGCTGGCCCTGTCCATTAGTGGCACATGAGCAGCCCTGGTGTATATTTTTTATTGTCCATCCACAGATCCAAATTTTTCTTTAATAATAACAGGTAAGAACTTTGTTTTACATGGAGGAGAAATCTGTTCCATTGAAGTAGTATTCTCTGAGAAACATATCTCTCCCTCCATACTGTTCTGCTTAGATTGCAGAATGGATTCATATCTCTGAATCAAGCATTTCTAGTATAATTTGACTGATAGATATTCAGTAGGTCCATGAATGTTTATCAGAAGATGTCTTACATGTTAGTCACAGATCCCATCTCAGCAATCGGTAACCCCTCTATAAGGATGAACAGAATCATTTTGTGGTCTTCTGAGCATAAGCCTTTAATGTCATATAGGCTTGATCTTGAAGTGGACAAAATTAAATTGACACTGATCAACACATAATCCAGTCTCGATGCTCAACCAGGTGGGCTATAAAAGAGAAATCTTTCTCCAGGGAATTACAAGACACTCCATATATCTACCAATTGAATATCTTTTAAAAGATCCCGAAAGGCTTGCAATGACCTTGATTTCTGTGGGGGATGTACACACTGGGAGGATGACAAGTACACACACAGTAAAGTGCAATTTGTCTTAAGAGCACACAGAGACCACAGTCAGTCTGGGGCTGGTTTCTCCCACTTTCTCCAGATCCCCAATAAGACTCCCCACTGGTACAGCTATATGGTTGAGATCACAGATGAGCAGCCAAGCCAAGACCTCGAGCACCTGCTCTGTCCAGCCCAAGTAGCTCACACACACACACACACACACACACACACACACACACACACACACACACACACACACACACACACACCTGAGAAAGGCTGGCACAGGTTTACTAGCTATGCCCCTTCTACCCACACTATAAGATAGTTTTTGCTGTAATCAGCCACTATTAATCAACTACTTTAAGGCCCTTAGCAAAGGGTGTCCAATGGTAGTTTGACCAAGAGCAAGGGTATTAGGAGTGGCCCACTCAGTGTCACCAAATAAATATGAAAATACTCCCAGAACTTATATATGTCTCAGAGATATCAGCCACAATGAAAGGTTTAAATATGTTTAATAATAAATAATAAAAGAACAAGAAAGTTCCCAGTAAACAATCACAGTTACTTCAGAGTTCAAAATCCCAGGAAATATTTAAAACAACATTGCAGGACAGTCTCAAATAAATAAAGAAAACATCTAAGTTATACGTCACTATATTCCTAACTGTATCTAAGAGAAATTACTGCACCCTAGACTTACTTACTCATAGCAAGGCAAGATAGATGTGGTGAGTGGGCCTTCTAGCTGATGTCAGGTCAAAGACAAATACAGAATGCACAGTCTCTCTCTCTCTTTCTCTCTCTCTCTGTCAGAGAGTTCTTAAATTAATATTTCAAATATTACTGCTGGGATACTTGCAGCATGGCATCACATCTTGTCATCTGAGTATCCAAGGTGAAAACCCCCAGTGCAGCTGGTAGCATTTAGCATCTACCTGCAAAAACACATAGACCTTAGATCTTTTGGCAAATGGCGGAAGTCATAAAATAATTTACATTCCTCCACATTTAAAGAGAATACAAAAAACTTTTAGTTTTAGACATTATGTCTCCTGTTGCACTGAAATTGAAAGATAACATCTCTTTTTTTACGTGTTTATAAAATAGTGTAATTTCAACTAATTTAATTTCAGCTATTTTTTTCTGAAGGTTTGAAAGTTAACCTTCTATGTTCCATTTCCAACTGTTAAAACCTATACATTTACACAGTTATAACGGTTTATATACATTTCTGTTCTTTTCCAGTATAGTACATTGTGGATACATCTTTAAGCTGAGTACTCTACAACATATCCCTTCAGCACAAGTCTGTACAAGCCATCTTACATGGCATACAGTTCTAATAGATTTGTAAGACAAACATATGAATCTTGTTGATATTCACAAATGCCACATAACCATTTACAGTCAGCATACCCATCTGGAATTTTGTATCTCCTTCTGTCACACTTCTATATAAATCATATTAACATTAAAATGACATATAATTATTTACAAAATTCCAGATAGCTGGTCTGGCAGTATCTCCATTTGTTATACCCCCCCCCCAAAGATTCAAGCTATTTTTTCAAGTAACCCTTGAGAAACACTACTTGAGTGGGTTCAGCGTATCTGGGAATACTTTACTCCATTCCTTGTCTTGAGATTCCAGCTGCATTGGCATTGCTGACCCCAGTACAGTAGCTGGGTTGGCAGTATATCCTTCTGTTACAGTCCCCTTAATGAGTGCACCCTTCTTACTATAGACCTCCCACAGGGTCTTTGCTTTCAGATGTATTGGACCAATGATGCCTCTTGTGAATCAGTATTGCAGCCCCCTTCTGGGCTGAGGTGTTGCATCTGGCAACTTCTCATCCATTCCATTTCCACAGAAACAAGGAGAAAGACTTGTATTTTAGCTTTGTTTCCTAGATAAAAGTCAGATATAAATCCGGGTACCTCCAAAACTTCATATGCACCTGCTATTGAATGATTGTGGAAAAAAACTCTCAAATTCCATTAAATGCCTCTTAGCCCTTTTGAATAAATGATGTGTCAAAGTTCCCCACAATGCATCAGTGTGAGTGTTCTCTGAATACACAACATAAGCCACCCCACCCCTACCAGTGGATACAAAGGAAAATGCTTTTACAACTATAACCAAATATGCACACCAACAGAGGATGGTAAAAGCCTCACTGGGCCAAATTCTGTGCTCAACACAAGGGGGGAAACATTTTTCAAGTATGGTAAGAGACAGGAGATCACACCTGGAAACATAGTCCAGAAAAAAATCCTACTCTTCCCTCCTAGCCTCACTGTAAAAAATAAAAGAAAATCACAGATCCAGAGGAGAGAAAGTGAGTGAAAAGAAAAAAAACAGTCCTGATGGTTGACAGGGACCACCAATACCAGACTTTAACGTTCTTATCACCCCTTTTCAACCAGTCATATTATTAAATATCATCTGATCACCTAATGGAATCTCCCCCTACAGCATTTCCACCCCCTAGTCCTTGTGTCTTGTGTGCAATGCACAAAAATTCAAATTGCAGGAAAGAAAACAAAAAAAAACAAACAGCTACTGCCCCATTGTTTCCTGTGCACTGCAACTGTGTGCTGCAACTCTGTGCTGTGCTGTGATTTCTCCATCAAGTCAGGATCTGCAGCCATGCAGCCTTCTTCTCATCTTTCCTTCTTCTTCTCCCTTCTCCTCCCACAGCAGACACACACAGTCCCACTATGCATATCAGCTGAGGAAGCTTTGAAAAAAATCATTCCAATCAGATCCCGCGCCAGCAGCTTGGATAGCAGTGGTCTGTTTGGGGCCCAAACTAGATGATCTATTAGTATCCTTCAATCTGGAGTTCACTTCCATTGCTGAACACTCGGCACTCCAATCCTTAATGGGGTGATGGTAAGCCATAGTAATTTGTACCTTGAATAACAATGTCAAAATTGTTTGAATGTTAAGATGAAGATAGATACAAAGTTGGTGGAAAATGAATGGAAAATGTTGGTCTTGTGTCTCTGAATATTCAAATAAATGCTGCCTGCATCAGCTGCAAAGTGCATCACTACCACCAGCTCACTACACAGTAGACTGTACCACCAGCCAACACAAAGTTATTGCTGCACCTCTGCACAATCTTCCGCTAATTCCCATGAAATGGACTATGAAGTGCTTGAACATGTTCTCTTTATGATCTTTTCATTAATCCTGTAAACCCTTTCTATACCCACTGGATATGTAGGTCCCTTAGTAGTAAAAGCCACTGGATCATGTCCCTATTTCCCTTCCAGTATTCCTATGAAGAGGAGGTTTTCAAAGTTAACTAGTTCTACCTCAGTTTTGTGTGTGCAAAGTTGTAACTGATTTAACTGACCCATATGGCCCTTGATCATAGTTGTTTCAGTTGCCAACTCTGTCTGCTGGTTTTTAATGTTTCTGTAAGCAGTTGCAGAGTGGCTCTTTATTTAGTTTTGTCTTTCTTGACTGCTGCCATGCTTACAGCATATTGGTGAGCTACTTGAGGGATGTTTGTAGGTCACCATTGCCTTTAATCCCTTGGGAGGTTAGTTCCAACATTTTGACCATGTGACCATGTTACTCCTAATTTATTTGAAAACACACTTTCCATTCCATTGAACTCAAAACAATGGAGTGTTCCACCTAGGCAATGTGTTCACTTAATAGGATCATGTTGGTATATATTCTTTGTGGCTAGGAAATGGGGGGAAAAAACGTTGTTACCAGGTAAGTGCCCCACTCTCTAACTATGCGTGCTTACATAGCTCGTTCTAGTGCTCACTCCCCACCATAATATTAAAGGTGTTGTAAGGAAACCTGGTGTGCTTTTTAATTGGACATCAGGACTAAAGACGTTTCCTGAAGGAGAAGGACTTGTATTTTAGCTTTGTTTCCTAGATAAAGCAAATATGCTAATGAGAGAAATACCAA
Source organism: Protopterus annectens (assembly GCF_019279795.1). Classification (NCBI taxonomy): domain Eukaryota; kingdom Metazoa; phylum Chordata; order Ceratodontiformes; family Protopteridae; genus Protopterus; species Protopterus annectens. The sequence continues at coordinate 148,121,313 of NC_056738.1, read as the reverse complement.
TATAAAAGAGATACCTGGAAGGGATCGTATGTATAAAATTGCTTCTAATGGAAACAGGCAAAGGAAAGTCATAGATAACAGACTTAGGCATAGGAAATTTCAAAGATACATAATGCAGAGGGGTATTTATTTATTATACGTCTGGTAAACAATATTTATTTAAACAAACATACATCACAGTATTATCACTGGAGGCTAGTAACTTAAAATCTGGGGGACTGCAGGAAGCAACTGAATGAATGGAGTTAAGTGAAATGGGGCATGGTCTATTGTTGCAGTTCAGTTACTATTACTGTGATCAAATAACACAATAGGTCATTCACTTGCGTCAACAGACTGGCTCAGTGTGTATCCACTCGTTATAGGTACTTTACTGCCTATATACACTTCAGCCATCTGATTTCAACCAAAAAGGCCAGCTTTATGTGAAATGGAGCACTAAATAAAAATGATTCCAGGGGCTCCCTGATGTACCTCCTGTACCTCCGGAGAGTCCATCCCAAATTTCTCCTCATTCTGGCCCCACACCATGCAGACAGATTATTTTAATACTTTGTCTTACTTTTTGGCTTTTCCCCAAACTTTTAACACACGTTGACTGGCCAATGTGCCACTGTAAGAGGAAATAACTAAATTAAGCACAGCCCCCAAAAGTCATAGGGTTCTAGATCATATGTGGGATACCTTCCAACTATTTCACAACCTGTTTATCTAGCAATGATGTGAATAAAAAATCATGAGTAAGGAAAGGAATACAGTGTTATTTCTTTTTCAGGGAAACTGCATTGTGTCTAAAGATTAATGTTCAGAGCTAAAAAAAAATAGCAGGTCCTCATCAAACTGAGAAGAGATATGCCTGCAAGGATTTATATATATCCCACACTGGAATTATGCATACTTTCCTAATCTTCCAAAAAATATAGTTACTCTTATTTTCTGTGTATCTCTCTGATATAGACTGGGATGAAGATAAAAGCACAAATGGCCAGAAGCATATATTAGCCACTTAATAACCTGGTAGAAGAAACCAAAGTACATAGATAAACCCACATGGAGACAGAAAGAGTATGCGCAGACTCTGAACAGAATGAATCACTGCCAAAAACGTAACTGTTGAATCAAGGTGTTACGCCGATAGTGCTCACTTGCTATCAAACACACCCTACCCAGACAGCCATAGACAGATGGATGCTTACTGGGAACAATGGTGATGTGTACTGTTCTGGACTAACTTGCTATGTTTAAATACAAAGCGCTTCCCCACATACACATGCAGTCATTTTCATCATAAGCAATCCCCTTATTTATCATTCATAGCCCCTTTATTCACTATGCACCCGTACGATATTCGATTGTGTTAAAAACAGACATAGTAAAGGATCTCATCTGACAGTCCTGAACCTAGTTATTAAAGCAAACTTTATTGACAGTATACACATCAGACATAATAATGTAATAAAGTAAAATAACAGCAATTAGCCACAATAGTTTATGTTATTTCCCCACACAGACATGAATATACACAGATGTGGCCATTAATTCCAGCCACTGGTATGCATATACTCATCAGATATTTGATTGCTATCAAATGAATGCATAAGTACATAAATAACTACTCCAGAGGAATTAATCTTTTCACTTCACTGTTGTCAGAATACAGTGTGCAGCCCACTCCACTCACCACTTATGCTTCAACCTCTTAGCTCAAGAATCAAGGGTAAAACTAAAAAATAATGGTGGATAAAAGACCAAAAGCAGAGACAGATGTGATGTGATATACTATGAAAGTTGCTAGAATACAGGCTTTACATTAGCATTTTTATGAGTTGTTGAGTCTGAAACTCAAATCTCTGTCAGCATTATTTACTGACTGCAATGCTCCTTGATTTTCCAGAAAAAACACAGATTTTATGAAAATATGACAAAAGTGTGAAACCAGAAATCGGATATCTGCAAAATCAGAGACAGTTTGAAGCATCTGTGTCCCCACACACATGCATATCTTGCATATATGCATGTGCATGTACACACCATGTACACACACAGATGTGATGATCAATTATCACTTATATGACTGTGACTGAACACCTCACATGTTGGATTATAATAAATGAATGAATAAACTCATAAATAATTACCACACAAGAATGCATCCTGTTGTCTCAGTGCTGTCAGAATACAGTGTGAAAGCCATTGCAAACCTCCTCCCCACATACCTGTCAACCTCTTATCTCAAGAATCAAGGATAAAAATAATGGCGGGCACTGAACCACAATCAGTGAGAGTTGTTGCACTTAAACAATTACAAACTTGCTAAAATCACAAGCCGTGTGTCAGAATGCTTTTTTGAAGATTAAGAAGTGTGAATCTCAAATGCTTATCATCATTTAGTGAGTGAAATCCTCATTGATTTAATAGGAAAAACAACAAATTTTGCAACAGTTGCAAGCATCTATACTCCTAGCACACACACATACACGCACACCATTGACATAAAGGACTTAGCTTCCTACATGCTGGCAATAACAGCTGAGTGGCAGTGAAAAGAAAAAAGCTAGTTAAAAAAATGGGGCTGTGCTTGTACCTATGCATCCTGCATTCACCCTGTGTTTCAGTTTCATTCTGAGACTGCCTCAGTCACCTGAGGTAGCCTGAACTAAATGTAAGGGCTACTTGCTGCTTCATGCAACAGTCTGGTAATATATTTGATTAATGAACTTTCTGATATCCTCAACAAGAGTGCACATTAGTAGGATAAATGTAATGCCAGGCTGTTTTCAAAACAGTACTGTGGATAAATTGAGAATGTTTTAAATATATTGGAACTTGGACTGATAATTCCCTTTCCTTTGATCATCATGTAACAACTGCAGTCAGAAAGTCTTTCTACATAGCGCAGCTAATTGCAAAAAGAATATCATCCAAATCTAAAAAAAGCCATTGCCCCCCTCCCCTTTATGTTCAGCATTGACTAGGCTAAATCACTGAATAAAATGCCGTCTTTAAGATGTACCACACTAGACATATCAAAAAACAAATAGGGTCCCAAAGGTTCCCAACTAACAAAATCACTGACTTAAAAACTTAAAAACCATAAGCAATGACCCTGTAGTTATTCGATAGACTCCTGAAGAGAGATCTAGCCCTTACCTTTCATGCCGGTAGTCCTGGATATCTTGTGCCTTCTCATATCAAATAGTCCCAGAAATACTAGAAACAGGGGTCAAAAGTAAATAAAACATGGTGGAAAAATACATTCATTAGGCAGCACTTTCCCCACCTCCAGAATAGACATCTGCTGCAGTGTGATACAGTATCTTCCTTCAGATGGGATCTGGGGGATTGGATAAGTATTCACAAATTAACCCCTAGTTTGACTGGCCTAGCCCTCCTTGAAAAAGGAGGTATTGTCTAAGAATGGTTATTGGTGAGGCGTACGTGGTCACAGAACTCAGCTGCCTTGTATTTCTTATATTCTTATTATCAGACATGGGAACTTATCGTTTTACCTACATTAATATAGTTTTTGATAGTTACAATGGTTTTAACACCACCCTAGTTTATTTATTTTCAACAAAGTTTGTGTTATTTTTCCTGTAAAAAGCAAGATCATTAAATGTCCTTGAACATATAAGAAGGAAGTAAAGTTGTTCTTCTTTTGGCTTTTCCCAGTTAGTGGTTGCCACAGTGGAACTCTGGTCTGCTAATGATTGGCAGTTTATTTTTACAGTGCCAAGGTGCCAGCCTGACGTCCAACCTTCAACAAAGACACGCCCATTCACGCATGTCTTTTGAATGCCACTCGACCATGGGGAGGACATGCAGAATCCACACAGAAGGCACTCCTGCCGAGAATCGAATGGGAAAACCTCTTGCTGTGAGGCAACAACACTACCGCTGCACCACCATGGCTTTATATAAGAAGGAAGTAAAGTACGTCTTTAATAAATACATAACAGAGCAGACAAAATTCAAGATAAGCAGTGATGTAGTTTGTATAAATTCACTTTCCTAATGTGCAGACACTGTTCCATGAAAGACAGATATGTTGAACTTAAGAAAAGCATGTACAAATTAGGTTACTGTAGACGGAACACAAAATTTACATAGCTATGTGACACACTACAAATTAGTGAAATGATCCAATAACTCAATGAAAGGATGCATCAAAATACTGAGTTAAACAAACATAAAATTAAGAGAGGAGCATATGGAGCATAAGGGTAACCAACAAGGATATTATGGATAGTTCAAGGGGGAAAAAGATTTAGTCAGACTGGGTTTTCAAGCTTCCATTATGACTAGTCGAAATTCAGCCTACTGAGTATCAGAATCCCTGAACTCCATCCCTTGAAAATAATTGCCAAAATCAAACACATTTTTGAGAGTTTTTTTTTTTTTTTTGCAGGCGGGCAAGCTCCTGCACCCTTTTATATGGTAACAAGCTTCTCATATCTTCAATTTATGCATACCAACTCCCAAGTTTTCACCAACTAGAAGAAGTGGAAATTACCACAAAAATGGGAATCACTTCCAGCACAACTTGACAATGATGATTTTCTGTAGTTGAGTTCTAATCCTTGGTGAGTTGAACTTCAGGCAAGTGATACACAAAAATTCAATCTTTGTCCACCAGTATGTTATCAGTTTTGGACATCTTTTACATGTAAATATGAAAGGTAAGTGTCAGTGCCAACTAAAATCATATTATAGGCTGTATGGCCCATTTCAATAAGTGATCATGAGTCACTCACATAATCTACTTGACAGGAAAGATAAAATACAAATTGGTGTATAACAGGCACAAATAAATGCAAAAGACCATTTATGTCTATAGGAAATAATCTGAAATATTGTCCACATGATGCTTTTTTTATTTACATTATGTTGTCAGACTAGTTTTTAATTATTTTAAGCATTTTTGATATATTGTTTTCAGCTGTAGCTGTTCTGGTCTTTATTAATACAGCAAAGCTCCAACTATATAAGACCTTTCTGAAACAGGAGGGACACACAATATAAAACTGTTCCTTTTTTGTCCCAGTTTTTACCATATCTATGTAGTATTTATAATATTTTAAAAAAGTTACTTGACTTCTGTAAACATATCATTAAAAGAGCATCACAACTGATATTTTAAGGTCTTTTTTTCAAAAATGCATCCCATCTTCTTTCTTCTTCAATTTTGTAATTACTTTGAGTTTTATTTGTATGTTAGGGTCTCTGGCATCCAATATTTTCTGATGGTTTTAAGTACTGCTAGAACCTCCAGATAATTATGCCACTTATATGGTATTACTAGCTTAAACTATAGTTTATTGCCTGGAAAACACTTAATATTTATTATGGTAGAAAAAGAACAAGTTTATACAACATGTAAATGCAATGAATTTGTGAGCAGAGCTAATATCTACTAAAATCAGTCAAGAGTAATAAAGATCATTATAAGGGCAGTTCAGCAAATTAATCTTTTTGGCTTTTCCTGGTTAGGGGTTGTCACAGCGGAACTCTGGTCTGCTAATGATTGGCAGTGAATCGAACAGGAGAACCTCTTGCTGTGAAGTGACAATGCTAACCGCTGCACCACCGTGGCCCTGCAGTTCAGCAAGCAAATTAATATCAAACTGCAATTACATGTTATGGTTTGAGGAAGGCTCTTTAAATGTGTTAAGTTTTATAAGCACCTTGTGTATTTACAGTTTTACCTTTGAACTTCAAACATCGTCTGTCATTTGACAGGCCAGGTTTCTTGTAGCTTTTACAGTTTATTTTTTAATATATATATATATGTGTGTGTGTGTGTGTGTGTGTGTGTGTGTGTGTGTGTATGTGTGTGTGTGTGTATATATACATATATATATATATATATATATATATATATATATATATATATATATATATATAGGTACACTCTAATGTCGAATTTAATAAAAATCGGGAGAATATTGTTATGATCAGATGATGATCATAGATTTCACTGTGTGTAATTGGTAAAAATAAAATTAAACTTTACTTACCTTACGCATTACACACACAGGCATACATCAGTTCTTGTGTGTGTGCATGTTTTGTTTTTTTTTTGTGTGGTGTTGACAGGAAAGAAATGAAATCTCCCATTTTAGCCTCAAATACAGCTTGGAAATGGGAGATTTCCATTTTCCCACTGTAGCCGACCATGGTATTGGTTAATTTAAGTAGGGGGTGGGCACAGCCCCACAGCCCCAGCAGGGTGCAGGTGCAAGCCTCTTTTTTGTTTTTTTTTTTTTTTTTTTTCATTTGTTTTTCGAGTTTACAAAACTCGCTTGGTTTTTTTTTTTTTTGATTTCATTTTCGAGATTTTGCTTCTGAAGTGAATCCATATATATATATATATATATATATATATATATATATATATATATATATTTTTTTTTTTTTCATCCAGCAATTGCTATGTCTGGTAAAACTTGACTCTGTCTATTTCAAATTATTGTATGTTTTTTTATACTTCCTAATAAATGAAACATAAAAGGAAAAACTATACATCAGTAAAGGCATTGTGAGTTTTCATAGTAAGACATTCTTGAAAATTAAGAATTTTCAGAACTATTTTATTAAATCATATGAATAAAGTCTAACATAATTTTGCCCTTATTTTGTCATTGATTCCACAGCTGAAGAACAAATGCTCAAACATAGAGAGTCACTCTTCAAAGATGACCTTTCCCCAGTTGTGAAGTGTATGGAGCATGCCATGATTGCTAAGTACCCTCGGACTCGATATTCTGTAGGCAGTGATGCAGCTTTTCTATGGCTTCCCCTTTCATACATGCCATCAGTACTTCAGGACATTGCAGTTTGTAGGACGAAAATAAAACTGGCAAATCCAAATTTTGTTTGACATAATTGTATAAGTTGTTACAAAATGTTTTGAGTTTCTTGAAGTTTATTTTAAAATTCCCTGCTACTTGAATTGCGTGTGACTTGAAGTGCTTTCTATAGCTATGTTACTTCGAAGTACAACAGATCAGAGCATAAGTGGAATTTAAGTCCACAAGTCACTGATACTAAGTGGTAAATAATGTAAAATTAGCTAAGGTGTGAATATTGTAAAGACAGACATGACAGACATAGAACTTTGTGAGTACAGTATATTAATAAAAACAAATTAGAATGCAAGTAGAAACTGTGAAGTAGTATTCATTGCAAGAACATGGTGAAGTTCAAGCTTGAGTGTCTAATGCTCAGAACTGTACAAATAAATAAACTTAAGAATAATAAACTATAATAAGAAAACTAATGTCAGACTTTAGAAAATATAAGAAAATATAAGAAAATATAAGTCAGGGTTCATGAAACAATGCAATGGACCCTGAAGAACTCTGATACGAAACATGTATGCATTCATTCTGTTATGTTTTTGTGGTGTGTACATTAATGTTTCATTCATACCAGCAGTTTCTGAGGAGTTAATTGTTGGTGCCATGTTACCAGTTGATTTAATGTTAGGGAAGCAAGCCTTGATAAATAATCATATATTTGTATTCTGCTTGACACATTTACACATCTTTTAGTTTTGGACCTTGATTATTCCATGCTGTCAAAAGAATATGCATTTAAGCTGTTAATATTGGAATTTGAATTGGGTGTGCGCCACAGCTATAGAGAAACAATTATGATACCACACTGTGTGAAAAGAATACTGAAGCAAAGCCGGTTTTAATTAGTGTGCAGATATATTACATTAGGATGAAAAAAAGCTAATAAATTGATTAGTGGTTTGGATATTTGAATTAAATGAGCAGGTGCATTAGAACTCAAAGCAAATATCAAAAGCTTGTCCTGAGAAACTTTGAGCATGTTTATATGTTGCATGAATTAACTAAGATACAAATGAAAAATAGGAGAGTGAAATATAAAATCCATTGCATTCATATATGCAACATGATCTGAATACTGTAGACACATACATTTTCAGTGTAAGGAAATGCAATCACTCAGATTCAGTTCAGTGAACATAAAACTGAAGCTTACTACAGGGAAGAGGTTCAACTTCTTTCATTATTATTGGCTGCAAGAGTAAAACTGTATTAGTGCTTGTAAGAGCTCATTTCACTTTTGTTTGAAGACAAGGATCAACAAAATAAATCTAGGACCATGTGGCACATGAAGGAAATATTTCTGAAGTTGTATGGCTGTCTGGTCTATGTACATAGTAAGACTAAATTGTAAAATACCTTTAAAAAGCTTCACTTGAGAACATCTTAAAAATATTCAGAAGTAAGAAGAATTAAGTGCTTCAGCTTCTAAGAAGTAATCAAACAACAAATTCTTGTTCAAAATAAAGTTTGTGATCCAGATGGTTATATTTTACTTTTTCGTAAGTCGTATTAGATAAATTACTGGTTATAATACATAACTACCTAATAACTTTGGAAATAAGTGATGTACATATTCATTAATATTGCACAACACTATTTCTTAGACATATTCAGACTTGAATCATACAGAGTACTACAGTCCTGTTTCATTAACAATGACGTTATAATATTACTGAACATTTTCTGGCACAAAATGCTACTTATTATTTTTTTTATGGTTCAAGATTCATTTATACAGGCAAGCCCATGCAAATACTTGAAACATCAGACTTTTTTTTATTTATTTTTCTTACTGCAAAGATTTTGGTATGTGTGTTATTAAATAGATGCTGGAAATACATATGGTAAAGTTTATATTTCCACTGCATCAGATGTTCTAGACAAAAGAAATAATCTTTTTACATGTATCTTGGTAATCAGATTAGTATATTTATACCTCAGTTAAATTATGTATAAATGATGAGTAGGAAATCTTATACCAATAAAGGTAGACATTAGTCAAATCAGTTAACTCCATGTTTGTTCAACTTATACCTGAAGTCATTTATTTTATAAAATTAAAGTTTGTATGCGTGGAGGGGGGTCTCAATATACTTTTCTTTATAAATATAATTTCCTAATTATTGTTTTTGTAGATGCTATTGTAGTTTACTTATGCTATTCATTAATGACTGTTACAGTGTTGCTAAGAGACCCAGCTTACTTTTACTTATAAATATGCAAATAAGATTAATATAAAACATTGATGCTAATGATATGTTCACATTATTTACTTAGCAAATAGCACATGAATGGGCTGTTAACTTATTTGCTTATGTAGTGTATACCTTGATAATTTATTATCCAAAAACATATGTCAAAGTTTTAGAATGCAATAATTTCAGAGTTTGAGGCAAAATAAAGACTTACAAAGATTAAAAATCTTAACATTCTTGCATTAGCCTGAGCATTTGTGGTAAAAATTTAATTCTGAGTATATTCTGCTTTATTAATAACACTGGCTTCTTTATTATTATTATTATTGACTGAGTGGCCCTAATAAAAATTCATGAATTCATATAGGTAAAATATACATATGCACAGTTATACTAAACTAATAAAGCCCAAACAGTCATGCTAGGAGCAGTAGAGTTTAAAGTATACTATTTTGTGTCTAAATTTCCTAAATCAATAAAAATGTATTTTCCCAGTAACTTAGATTTTTGGCCACTTTGCATACATGATAAAGATTTATTGGAGCCACCACCATCAATGAGTAAAGCCACTTTCAATAAAAAATAAATAAAATATGTTTTTTATAGGGATCACATATACCTGTTTACTATATACACCTTACTTAAATGCAAATTTAGATGGATACATTTAATCACAAATCTTTCTGGTCACTAGTTTACTTAAAGACATATAATCCCTTATGAACATTTTGGAAATTTATAATTGAAGGTCTCCCATGACTGTATTACATTCAAAAAGAACAAATTCTTTGTTATATACTTTTTCCAAACTGTTACCCTTTTTGAAGGATAACATCTTAGAATTATACACAAATGACCATTTACATATCACAAATTAAAACGGATGTCTCCAGGCACTAGTACTGCATGTTGGAAAAGATGTAGTTAGGTAGGGGCATATGGTTTACACCTCACAACCATTAACAAAATGTGTGCTTAGAAAAGAAGTGTTTTTTTTTTCCTTGAAAAATACAAATACTTCAAACCTACCCATACAAGATACAAAGCTTTGTTCATATAAAAAAAAATCATATAATATGGAAATTAACTGTTTACAATTGGAATCTGCTACCAGTACACCTAATGTATGTTTTTTGGCTTAAGAATGAATGTTATTAGAACATTTTTCATGATGCCATGTGTATGCAGATTGTTCCTGGTTTAAGATACAAATCTGTAAACATAATAATTTCTCAATTTCTTTTTATATATTATCACGAGTTAAACTGCATATTGAAGTATTAGCCATTTTTCCCTAATTTGTATTTCCTCTTTTTTAAATTTGTGTATGTTATGATAATTTTAACAATATTTTAAATTGTATTTTTGTTAACGCATTTTACTGTTCTAGAATTCAGAAGTTATGATACATGTGTACAACTAATGACAATAAACAGTTGAGTAAATTATATGTCTCTCTTCTACCATAGTTTCTAAAGTGAAATGCAATATTATATAGCTAATAAATATGATATTATTATTAAAATGGGACAAAACACCTGAAATATAGAAGCTGGTTATAGTGGTCATTTAATAAACATGGATAAATCATGATGATTGCCAGAGTTGATATTAGGCTGCACCTGTTATTTGAGAGTTATGTCTGTGTTTTTGCCAGAAATAAGGGCCACCTTTTTTTCATCTAAGCTAATCCCAACCAGAATCTTCTGTTTGGATGGTACTAGTTGTATTAGGATTTTTGTCTTGAGTTTGTTCTTGAAGTCTGCCTTCTCAGAAGAAGCCCACACAAATCAAGATAAATCCAGTCCTGAAACCAAGGAGCTATACAAGTTACTAATAATGCTAAAGGCTATTTATAACCATTCTTCAAAATAAAAATAAGTCTGTAGGAAAATGATGAGTTGCATCTTTATTTTTCCTTTTCAATTAATGTTATCATTGTCTGCTTCCTCAAAGGCCACATTTCTCTATCCCAAATTAACTGACTACATCAATTAAAAAGGCAAGGGATAAAATGTATCTTTATAATTTCTTCATATTTCTGGATACCACCACTATCTGGTATTTTATTTCTGTTCTGTTGTTCAGCTATTTTTTCCAACAATTCTTGTTACTTTACAGTTCCACTCAGTAGTACAGTCTACTCTTTTGAGATGCATTTTAAATATAAATTATTCATACAATCATTTATTTCCTCCTCAATTTTCCTTCATTGGCTCACTTTCTTATACAAAGCTTGATCATACAGTGAGTATATATACACCATCAAAACAGAATATCAGAACAGTGGAGTATTTTGTATAATGTCTACCCTACCAGGCAGTCCTGGTGAGCACTGTAATCTCACTACTAAATCTCTCTGGTATTTGTAGAAGTGCAAATAATATCTCTCTTTAAAGGGTTCACTATAAAATTGCAGTTTCAGATCTGGCTATTAATCCTTCAGATTTATATGTCCTTCCTGCATTCTTGGTCTGTAATTGTCCACCCCTTCAAATATTTTATTCTCTAGTTCTCCTAACTCCTTCCTTTTATTCTGAAACTGCTATTTCTCCCTCCTCCATAATTCATCAGTATGAAGTTTTTTACAAAAAATGTACATCCGTCTTAAATCTATCCCAGGATAACAGGAATCACATTGCCCTATTGACAATCAGTTCAAAAAATCCTGCCAAAACAACTTTCCATAAACCTGCAAATACACCTGCACCTGCCTTGTGTGAGAATACTTCCACACTCCAACACTAAGATATATATATATATATATATATATATATATATATATATATATATATATATAAATATATAAATAAATATATATATATATATATATATATATATATATATATTGTCTGAGGTCAAACATCACTAGAGAAAAGAAAAAAAATACTCCACTGTCAGAAAAGGTATTTTGGTAATACTCCTTTGACCTAATAACATTTGATTTAGTGGTTTTCAGTAAACTGACATGCATCCATTTAATGTGACAATGTTTTGTTGTAGCTTGAATAATTCCAGCTTAGCATCTACCATACTTCAAATCACTCTATAAATGAGGGCTGCTTCAAGCATACGGTTGGAAAATAGTAGTGTTTCCATTTTGGCTTATAATTATTTCAAAGAGGCACGGTCTGAGAAAAAGGATAGGCTATGTCTTGGCTTCTCTCACTACCTAATTGTGTTCTGTGGTTAGAATTATATTACCTTTCCTTGAGCATGACTGCTGTCTCATAGTAATATGTTTAATGGCTTTCATCCATTTTAACACTACTTAATTGGTATGACACATGACTTTGGCATATTAACCCATGTACCTCCCAGTCCTGGTAACCAAATAGCCCTTTGTCCACATTTAACTTCATCTGTGATCTTAACTATATTCCAAGTCCTCCATAAAGAGGTTCATATGTTTACGAAAAATAATTGAATCTCTCACTCTTCACCTGACATTCCTCTACATAGTTCCTGATGGCATGCATATATTAACAAATTACATCAAGAAATCCCTTTACTCTTACATATCAACTCTGGTCCTCATTGTTTCCTCTACCATTACTAGACGTGCATTTAACATCAACAGCATTCTGCCTTCTCCTTGTAGCAAGGAGACTAACCCATTGAACCTATAGGATTGCACTAATACAGTATGCTGTCGTGCATTCAAGTGAGGTTGCTGTAGTGCTGTCACCCACAGCTGTCTGCTTGTCAAATACTCCATTATTCTTTGTAGCTTAATTAGATTAATCAGGAAGCTCGCATTCCAAGTGATGAAACATATCCATTATGAAACAAAAATATCTTAACTGATACTGATAATTCAATAAAGGTGTTTAAAAAAACTGATGCCATTCATAGACATACACTTTGGAATTTTGCATGGTTTAAAACAAAAATATGTGCAAATTCTTAAATAATGCTACAGATAAAAAAAAAAAAAAAAACAAATACAGCTATATCCAGTTTTGCAGACATCTACATTTCCACACTGTTATCAAAAGAAAGCAGTTTATTGCCAATGTACAGCATGTTCCAATCACTTATTTTGATTCCCATAGTTATATAATTTTTAACTGGTTGCATTCAAAGCACCTTGCTAAATAATGTCATCACTTTTTTTATTTTCTCAAGATCCATGCATATGAAATGTTTAAACAAAATCTTTACATCAACTCATCACCTCCAGTGGAGCATTGGAAGTTTGCACTGTAAATTCCAGTGTGCGGAGCCTAGGCTTTTGATTGAAATGTGAAGACATAATTTGATTCTAACAAATTTTCATATCGCTGCAACCATAGGGGATACCAAAGAAGTATAAATACCAAACTCTCTACCACAAACTATTTTATAGTGGTAGTATATTCTAGGTTTTAAACTGCAACATGGTAACTATTAAGTTTGTAATATTTTGTTAACAATAAAAAAAACGAACGGCTTTAAAACCACAAAACTGTAATAATCCACAAAACAAAAACACAACTGCTAAGTGCATTCATTCCCTTTTGGAAACTTCATCAAACCTTGATCTGATGAGGGTCTGATGAAGTTTCCAGAAGGGAATGAAAGTGCTTATCAGTTGTGTTTTTGTTTTGTGGATTATTAAAGTTTTTATGGTTTTAAAGCCGTTCGTTTTTTTTCTTTTTTCTCTTTTATGGTTACAGAGTTTGTTTCCTAAGGTCTTTGAGGAGGTATATTTTGTAAACAACTTGCAATATCTCAGTAACGATTCAAGTCAGACACATAATGTTAGCAACACTGTTCATCCTGCTGAGAGCTTTTACATGAAACTAAGCACTTCTGTGTGTGCTATTAGGTTTTCAAGATATTTAAAAAAGCATGACATTTATGACAATGCAAATAAATATTATACGAACAATTAATATTTCTTTATCTGAATTTGACAGAGGTCAAATATCAGTGCAGTTGTATTTGCCATTGTGTAAGCTGTAAGAAGAAACCTTTAATACTTTCTATGTAGCATGGTTTTGAAATTATTAATACAAGTATGAGCAAACAGTATTTAATGTCTAGAGGCATCGGTGGGAAGTAACTCCAGAAACAGCTACAGGTGTCACCCAGCTCTACTGAGTTAAGAATATTTGTTCCATATCATATCATGCTAAGGCATTTGCTTGCATTTAATTATGACTGCAGAAAAAAATCCATTGCTAGTTTTGCACGATTAACTCCCTCAGGGAACAGCCTTCTTTCTATTACAATATTTAATGTCTATGGTATCTCTGAATGATAAATTGGTGTTAACTCTTTGGACCTCAAACCACTAGTACTCCATATAAATGAAACAGAATAGTCATAGGCAACAGAAAGCCACCTTGTTTACTCCTCCCTTGCATTAAGATGGTTATAAAGAGTTGTCCCGTTGCTTTTCTGCATCTTGGGCAAATTTTTATTTTTGAGTCAGTCTTGATCTGAAAATCAGAAATACCTTCACATACACTGACTTCAAAATACCTTCAGCTGATTCAAAGACATGGCCTCCAACTTAATTGAAGCTGATGATGAAGTCCTTTCCCTTTCAGTAGGTGATACATTATCAGTGATCCAGGCATTTGCCTGGATCAGTGTTTTTTTTTAAACTTAGAGTACACCCTTTAAAACCAAAAATGCAAATTCTCTAGGGAAATGAACTTCGATTAAAGAATAATGCATGACCCAAAACTTCAGCTATTTCTCTTAACATTCCCTCATCAATATCACAAATTGTGCCCAGTTTCTACAGGTCTGCATACAATAACCATTGTAAAAAAAAAAACTTTTTACCCCTATTTTGCAGCATCAGTGTCTGGCCTTTAAATTTATAAGATTCACACCTAAGCAAAAAATGTCATGGTCCAGCACCACTCTGATCACCTATATAAACTCCATAGGCATGCTTAATTCCTATTTGTCTTGAATGCAGAAAAGTTAAGTCAGTTGATTTGTTTTGAATATACGTCATGTAGTCACAGCCTTCGGCATTTTCAGGAAGTCTGATAATTAAGATATTTTCCTTTAGAACTGTCTCCTCATAGTCTGCAACCTTACCTTTTATAATCTCAAGTTCAGATGGGAAAGTAACATTCTGTTCCCTTAATTCATCATAGCACAACTGAAGAGATTCAGTGCTTGTTGCATAGGAGTTCATGGATTTCACAAAATACTCACCTTGTTTATTAGTTATAAAATGATCCTGTCTCTCTTTTACTTCTCCAAAATCAAACTATAGTTCTCTCCTTATACCAAATCAGAATAACTAGAGCTGCACTTCACAATAGTTAGCAATGATTGTGGCATTCTGTTATGTGGTCGGGCACCATGTACTAGCCGTTTGGCGAATTCAATTACTTCCCTGCCTTGTTGCTCAATCACTTACTAAGTTTCAACATGGAAGTTATATCACTTAACATATTCTGTACAAATGCATACTGTAGCCTGTAAAATCACAATTTTGACTTATAAGACATATATAGCCAAAAACAATGAAGGCAATGTTTGCTCAATATGCAAAGACATCGGAAGTCCATCTGTGTGCATTTACTGGACTTGGAGGAGGTATATGACCAAGTATCATGTAAAGTCTTGTGGGGTGTGATACAACATGACTAAATCACAGTGTAATTGCTGCATACTATTCCATCACTGCTATGGCAGCATTCTCAGTGTGAAGTCAAACATGCATTCAAGAGAGGCAAAGAACCTGCCAAAGGTACAACTTGGCTTTCCTGCTGTTGTTGGTTTTTGAGGACAGAACATCAAGGCGCAATCATAGTTTGGAGAGTATCCAGTTTGGTGGCACAAGAGTTGCATCTTTGTCGACTGCCAATAATGGGGACCTCTTAGCATCAAGAGGCTGTGATCTTCCAAGTGCTGTGGAATGAGTGACTGCTGAGTGTGAGGCAGATGCCATGGAAACATGCCATTTCAAATTCCAAGTCAGGATATTTATAATGAAAAAAGTGCATTGCTGTCTGCATTTAATGAAAGCTACCTCAATTGCAGGAGTTTTAGGATCTTGGGGATTTGCTTAGAAGTGAGGGGAAGAGGTGATTGGAAGACTGACCATAATATGGGTACAGCTGTAGCAATACTGCAAGCATTTAATCAGACCGTGGTGAAGTGAGAAGTGAAACATAGGACAGATATCTTAATGTAATGTAAAATGTCTGCCCCATCCCATATTACTGAGATCATTCCCCTTCAGACAATATGCAAACACACACACACACACACACACACACACACACACACACACACACACACACACACACACACACACACACACACACACACACACACACACACACACACACACACACACACACACACACACACACACACACACACACATATATACATACATACACACACACACACACACACACACACACATATATATATATATATATATATATATATATATATATATATATATATATATACACACACAAAACGGCATCCTTCTAGATTTTCTGTCTATCCTACTAATCTCTGTAGCTTAACCCCAGGTTCCACTGATCAGTGATCTTACCTTCATAAAAGCAATGAAACTGGACTTGCTTTCCCCACCATCTGTAGTTTTCTGGTAGTCCTAGTGCTTGAAGTAATGTTATAATTAGAGTGACCAATAATTTCACAGTTTATGCTATGCTTTAATATCTTCACTGCTGTTGATGCCAAAGTAGATTTTTCTGTCTGCATTTTCAGCCCAGACTGTTGAGGTTTCAGCCCATGCGTTGATTCACTGTGTACCAAGCAAACAGGGGCACAATTGTACTGACAGTGTTTAAGCATAACATTATCAAGACAAATAAAGAGCAAAAATGGCAACATATTAAAGGCACAGTTACTTTCAAAAGCTGAAAGCTATGTGCAGTGTGGTACTAAGCATGTATACGCAGACGGGAATACTTCAAAACCTTGAAATCTCATAGTGTTGAAATTCATAACATTGAGACCATAACATCAAAAATTCAAAACACTGAAAACCCAAAACAATGAAACTTCAGAGCATTGAAATTAGCTTCATAACATTGAAAACTACATCACACATATACATAACATCCCCTCCAGCTATAACAACACCTAGCTAACAAACACACTTTCTACTACATGTCCACAGGTTAGGAAATTAAATTTTTTCCATTGTAGTGTGATCTTGGAATTGGTATATTTAATTTATTGGGGGTATGGGGGGTGCAGAGGGGGGCCTGCCCCCCTGCAGAAACATAGTGCAAAGTGTGTTTGTTAGTTAGGTATTGTTATAGGTGAAGGGGATGTTATTTATATTTGTGTTGTAGTTTTCAATGTTATGAAGCACACTTTCAATGTTCTGAGTTTTCATTGTTTTGGGTTTTCAATGATTTGGGATTTCGATCTTTTGGTCTCAATGTTTTAAATTTCAGTGTTATGAAATTTCAATATTTTGAAGTAGACCCACACAGACATGCACACAGATATATATTTATTTATATTTATATATCTATATCTACCTATATATATATATATATATATATATATATATATATATATATATATATATATATACATATATATATATATATATATATATATATATATATATATGGTTACCTATCATTTCATCGAAAGTTCATTTCATCTAAAGTGCATTCCATCGAAAGTTCATTACATCGAAAAGCATTTGCCCCCTTCCCCGATGTTGTGCGACTCTGGAGTTGATATATATAGTTAGGGGTGGGGCACAGCCCCCACATTAGTGTGGGCGAAGCCCCACCTAAAATGCTTTTCGATGTAATGAACTTTCGATGGAATGAACTTTAGATGAAATGAACTTTCAATGAAATGATAGGTAACCATATATATATATATATATATATATATATATATATATATATATATATATATATATATACATAGAGAGAGAGAAAGATATATATATATATATATATATATACATATATATATATATATATATATATATATAAATAAATCGATACCCAGAACAGCCGACTACTGTAGAAAATAATGGTGTGCAACCACAACTGTTCTTGGTAACAGCACAAATAAGCACAGGCACTGGCTGAATAAATAATAATAAATCCACTTTAATCGATAAAATACAATGGTTTAGCGCTTTCATCTACACACTGATAGACTTTTTCAGAACAAATTCACATATGTTTGCAATAGTTTAAATAAATCCAAGCATCCAATCCATTTCCTTCATGAATTAACAATCAATTAAAGAAATAATCATTTAAAGTGCACCGTGCTTTTTACTGACGAGTAAATGCAATTTCATGTCATACGAAATAATATAATATATAAACAATACTATTTAAAATATGTGTGCTTACTAAGATATAATTCATATGCAAACCATACACAATCATAATATTTAAAATGATACATTAAAAATTCAGTGGACTGATCATTTATAAAAATATTGTGTACTACATAAATGTATATCATAATAATATAAAATTTCATAGTGTATTAAAAATATGTCTTTAGTCCAGTTTTAGAGTATATGGTTAACCAAAATAGGTTAACAGAAATATTTTCATTTAAACCGGGATGGATGGAGGCATTAAATTTTATCTGCCATTTTACTTCTCTTTCACCTATTTTTTTCTTTATGCTGCCTCCCCTCGGATTAGAATGTATGGTCTCCAGTATACCAAAAAGAAATTTGTCGCAACTACCATTTCCTTTTAAATGTTTCCATAAGGCATTCTTGTCATCTCCTCTTTTTATTCAATAATAATGGTTGTATATCCTATTTCTAAGGCATCTGTCCATTTTCCCTACATAAAAGCAGGAACATTTTGTGCACTTAGCTAGGTATACTATGTGGGAAGTTCTACAATTACCTTTTTGGAAGACTATTTCAGTTCTATTAATGTCTTCTAATACCATCTTTTTGACATTTGTAATGTAGTTATACTGATTACATGTCCCACATTTAGTTGTACCCGTCCGTGTATCCTTGCTGTTGACATTCTTAGTCTTATTTTCAAATTAATTTTTCAAATTAAATCCATTCCTGTATACAAATAAAGGTCTTGTTCCAACAATGTTGTATATACTATTGTCAGTTCTCAAAATATTCCAATTTCTTTCCACTATTTTCTTTATATCTTGTATATAAGGTGCATACTGTAAAATACATGCCCCAGTATAATTAGTAACTATTGTCCTACTGTTATTCTCTACTAACTTGGAACCATCTTGGATGGCGGACCCCAAGATCGATTTATATCGAGTTCCTCTATTATTGACTACGTAATCCTTTAATTCATTGATCATACTCACGGGATATCCCCTAGTTCTAAACATATTGCCAATGAAATCTAATTCAGTAATCAAGTCAGCATAGTCAGATGTCATCCTAGCTGCTCTTATAAATTGCCCTTTTATAATACTTCTTTTTTGTGAATAAGGATGGCAGCTAGTGTATTGCAAATATGAATTACTGAAAGTATTCTTTCTGTATATTTTGGATTTAAACCTACCATTTCCCATACTAATACAAGTGTCAAGGTAAGGTATAGATTCAGATTCTATACTGAAAGTAAAATTCAAAAAGTTACTCTATATATATAGTTAAATATATATATACATACATACATACACACATACACATATGCATAGATACACACATGCACGCACACACTCACACACACACACACACACACACACACACACACACACACACACACACATATACATATGCTATAAAGCTGTACATAGAACTGATATCTTTGCTTTCCCCATATACAAATAATGAACATTGTTAATGTAATCCACCAGTCATAGTAAGGACTTTAAACTTTGTATGCATTTTAACTAATGCTTTTCAAAAAGAAAGTTTTGGAGATAGCCATGCAGTGTTCATTAGAAAAAGGTCACTGAACAATTTTTAATATTAAGGTAAAAAGTATCAGTTACTTATTTGTAGATAAACATCACTGCCTGTTTATAATGTTCAGAAACACTGCATAATTAATTGCCACAGCTGGTCACTTGCACTGGAAAATAGCCTGTACAGGAAAAAGGATTAGACAAAAAGTTAGAGCTTCTAGAAATTGCTCTAGGTTTTTTTTTTTTTTTTTTAGATGGACCAGTTTGGGTACAGTTTGGCACAGCTGCATCAGGTTTCAAGGTAGCCTAGGTAACTTCATGACTCATTTTAAATTCAAAATTTCTACCTCTATCTTGGATAATTGTTATGGCAGTACATTAGATAAATCATTTTTTTTGCTATGATCTTGTTGTCTTTGATTTCAACACCTGGATATAGCTCTTTGATTTATTTATTTATTTATTTGCAGTTGGTTTACCAGGATAGTCCACTGGGCCAAAAGAACCTATTTTCAATGGAGTCCTGGGAAGAAAAGCTCCAAAAACAATTAGCAAGGTTACAATAAGGTAATTAGTTTCAATTATACAATTCCTATGGACTTGGAAATACAGTAGACTGGTGTACAACACAGATATTACAATCTTGTATCACTGAACACAATTTACAATATAGCAACTGAGAGGCTTTTACAACTTAGGGTGGGTTACATTGGAGATATCTTTCATACATTCAGGATGAGTAGCATAATACAATCAAGAGAAAGTTATATGAGCTGACATAGAACCTTTCAATATAGAAACAGAGAACCTTTTCCATAAGAGGGTATATTTACACTAAGGTACCTTTAAGTATTCAGAAAAAGTTAATACAAGCAAGAGCAAGATCTATGAGTTTAGGAGAGTAAGTAGAAATTCTCATTATGAATAGGTGGAGGAGAAGTGAAAATTAACAGTATGAGGAGGTTATGTTGGGTGGGAGCAGGAACATTCCCACTGGGAAATTAGGTGTGAGTGAAGGGATTTTTTGAATGAGAAGTGATTTGTGATGGTACGAATGGATGGGGGTAAGGAGTTCCAGAGACGAGCAAGACTGTAGGATAAGAGAATTTTTCCAGGGCGACGAACTGGTTTATACAATTCAATTAGGTTTTGGTTGTTAAATCTTAGAATTCTATCAGGGAGGTGCATTTTGAAGGTAGAGGAAAGGGATGGGCAGAGGGAAGGATTGAAGATGAGCTTGTGTGCAAGAGTCAGTTGAACGTAGGTGAGGTGATTGGGTAGTTCTAACCATTTTAGTTTGTGGAGAGCAGAACAGTGGTGTGAGGAGGACTTATGGGAGGTAGCAAACTTGGCAATTTTGTTATAGCAGGAGGAGGGTTGTGTTTTGAGAGAAGACTGTAGGTTAGTTAGAAGTGGGGCTCCATAGAGGAGAGATGGGATGAAAAATGTGGTAGATAGGGTGAGTTTGGTGGAGGGTGTAAGATAACGATTCTGGCTGTAGAGCATGCCGAGTTTTTGGTGTTTTTTTTTATATTTAGTTGAAGATGGGAATTGAATTTAAGCTGAATATCAATTTGGACCCCGAGTAATTTGGCCTCAGATACCAGTTCTAAGGGTGTATTGTTGTGACTAGTAATAGTGAAATTACTTGGATTGAAAAAGGTAGCTTTAGAGGGGATGAATACCATTACTTTGGTTTTCAAGGCAATGAGTACAAGGTGATTTGTTTTCATCCATTGTTCGGTGGTTGAGAATGCATTTTGAGTAAGCTTTAGCAGTGTGGGGATGGAGGTAGCAGAGCAGATTATAGTTGAATCATCTGCGTATTGGATAATTTTAGTTGAAGGGATAGAGTTATGGAAATCGTTTATGAATATATTGAAAAGCAGGGGACCCAGTATAGATCCTTGGGGAACACCGGTTGGGGTGTTGATAAAAGGGGAAGTGGCTTTTTTCCATCTCACTGCCTGATATCTATTGGATAAGTAGCTAGTGAACCAGTTCAGAGAAGAGGGTGAGAAGTTAAGCTTGGAGTTTAGTTAGTAATAAATTATGGGAGATAGTATCAAAGGCTTTAGAGAGGTCTAGTAGGAGGGTAGAGACAATGTATCCTGTGTCCCGGGCTTTGTTCACAGCTTCCAGGAAGGAGAGTCGGGCGGTCATAGTACTGTGTCTTGGTCTGAAACCATGTTGTGTTGGAGTTAGTAGGTTATTGTCTAAGAGGTATGGTAGGAGTTGTAGGTGAATACACTTTTCTAAAAGTTTAGAGATAGGAGATAGAATAGTGATGGGACAGAAATTAGTAATATTGTTATTGATGCCTCCTTTGTGCAATGGAACAACAAAAGCATTTTTCCAGATTTGGGGTACCGAGCTTTCTTGAATGGAATGGTTGATTAAAATGCTGATAGGGTAGGCAATGGCTTCAGCAGCTATACTGAGAAAGTAAGAAGGAATGTTATCAGGGGCATTAGAGCATGGTTTTAGTTTCTGCAGTAGTTTCTTTATGGTGGATGTGGGTATAGGTTTTAGTGAGAATGATGGGGGAGGTGGAGAATTTGAGAATGTTTATAATGGAGTGGAGATAGGGGGATGAGCAGTGGTGAGGGGTGAAAAGTTGGTAGGGGAGGATTGGGGTGTAGTGGGGGGTATGGTGGGGTTTGAAGATGAAAAGGATGAGGTTAGTTTGGAGATAGAATCAAAGAAGAAGGTGTTGAATTGAGTGGCCAAGTCTATGTCAGGAGTGTTAGGGTCTGGGCTCGGGTTATCTTCTTTGTTGGGATTGAGGAGGGTAGACATGCATTTCCAAAATTTTTAAGGGTTTGTTTTGTTGTTGTTTTGGATTATGGAGAAGTAATTTTGTCTATTGGAGATGATAAGTTTTTTTACTTTGTTTCTGAGTGTTTTGTTTTCGTTATGGGCTAGGGGAGTCCTATGTTTCTGATATGATGACCATGCCTTATCTCTAAGGTGCATAGTTACTAGTGTGTTTTTTGTTAGCCAAGGGGCAGTTTTGTTTTTTAGTCATTTTGTTTTTATGGGGGCTTGTTGCTCTAAGAGGTTTAGAAAAGTTGAGTTAAAGTGGGCGACAGCCTGTTCCAGGGGTAGAGTTTTTAGGGTGTACCAGTTGATTGCTTTTACAGAGGTGGAAAAGGTAGTGGGGTTAAAGGTTTTTTGGCAGTGAGTAGTAATAAAATTGTGAGTAAGATGTAGGGGTGAAATTAGTCGGTGTGTGAATGTGGGCAAGTGGTCACTAAGGGAATCAGGCGGGGTGCCACTATGTGAGAAGTAATGAGGGTGGGAGACTAATATCCAGTCTAGGATACTATCACTGGTGAGGTTTTTTGAGGGCCGAGTTATGGAGTTGATCAGTTGAGAAAAGTTGTAAAGATTAATGTTAAGTGGATTTGTGGGAGACTGTATTGCAGACCAATTAATATTCATGTCACCCATAGGTATAGTTTCATTGTTAATGTTATTGGAAAGCCAGGAGAGGATATCTTCTAGTGTAGAAATATTGTTGCCTGGGGGGATGTAGAGGGAGGCTATGTATATGTGTTTGTGTTTGTTTACTTGAAGCAGAGCCAGGAGTAGTTCTGCATTACTGAATTTGGGGAGTTGGTTTGTTGTAAGGGGTAACTGTTAAGGAGGGTAGGTATAGAAGGGCTACTCCACCTCCTTTTTTGTTTGTTCTATCTTTTCTGATTATAGAGTAGTTGGGTGGAATTATTTCTGAATCTTTTATATGAGGTTTTAACCAAGTTTCAGAGATGGACAAAATGTCTGGTTTGTTATATGTAAGCCAGGCATGCAGATTAGGGATTTTGTTAACTATACTTTGGGCGTTTAAGGAGGTGAGTAGTATGGATTTATCCGTTGGCGGGGATGAGGATGGGCCTGGGTTAGGGTGTATGTCTCTTAATAATAGAATAGAAGTCAGATATAGCATTAGGTTGGGGAGGTACTTTGTTTGCTTAGAGACAGGGTTGAGTTTAGCTAGATTTAAGGTAGTTGTTGTAGGGTTTGGATAGCTGTGACGAGTAATAAGTTTATAAGAGAAGAAAAGATGGTGTTTTATGGGGTATAAGCATGGAGAGATTGGGAAGTGTGAATGTAAGACAGGTAGGTTAAGATGGTTAGTATTATGAAAGGATGGAGTGTGGTTATAGTTAGTTGGCAGGGTCAGATAGTAGATATAGGGTATGTTGAGGAACAGTACTAGATGAGCACAGAAGGATATGGCTTTTGAGAGCATAGTGGGATAGGCTATTGAGGGAAGGTATGCTATGGGTGGCTAGTTTAGTGTGATTAAGACACCTCAAGAATGGCTTGGATATGTGTCCATTTACATCTCATAATGATACCATCATCTATTCATCCACTTTTTGTACTACAACCCCAACTTTTTTCCTATTTACCTCCACCTCCAGCTCTAGATCCACTAGTTGGCCTAGTTGAAGGACATTAGAGTTTACTTGGAATATAGCTTGTCATAGAAGTGCTTCTCAGTATGTATTGCTTTTGATAATTTTTCGTGACAGATTTTAAAGGAATTCTTCTTAGTCTTAGTTTTGTTTGCAGCCTAGGCATAGTAGACTTGGTTTGCCTACCAAGCATCAGCTGTGTGGGACATACTCAAGTAGCTATGTGTGGAGCAGCATTGTAAAATATAAGAGCTTTTTGGGCAAATAATCTTTTTTTGGCTGTTTAGGCTTCTCATTCAGTGAGTACTGAGAACTTGACATAGTATATACGAAGACATAATCCTGAAACTCTGAATGCAGACTGTTTGTCATTATCTGTGAATGATTTTTTTTATTGGTATACCATTTCTGATGAACATTGTCTTGGATCTGGCAATAATTTGTTGGTAGCCATTGCAAGCGCATATAGGGTCTACATCCTAAAAGTCATAGTCTATATATAGACTATAAGGTAGCTGTTTCCTTCCAACTCACATGTATCTGTACCCATTCTCTGCCAAGGACTTTGTGGTAACAGAGTTAGTAACAATAGATATCCTAAGAACTTCTCACATGACCATGCACTTGCAAGGCATTCTTTTTCAGTTTATGATGTATATATATATATTTTTGCAACAGTTATCATTCTGGATCAACAGGCAATAGGTCTATAGACTTGTCTGTCCCACCAGACTAAAACAACACCCAGATCATAACTAGTGGTATCAATACCTAAGATTTTGGTTTAGTGATATCATACTCAACAAGTACTGGAGCAGACATCAACATTTACTGAACATTCCTCCAGGACTAAGGTATAACTTTCTTTACTAAATTTGTCTGTGGATCTAACACTGCAGAGTGATCTGGTGCAAACTTGCCCAAGTAATTTATCATGTCTATGGTCATATTTAACTTTTTTTTTAAAAATGGCACATATTTTCTTATTGAATACATCTCAGTACATTCAAGTTCTTCTCCCCTATAAAAAGTATTTGAAAGTGCATACTGACGGGTGTGGTCAAGTTGTACAGGGCTTCAACATTATCTTTCAAGGATCACAGTAAAGAAGTTTAACTTCTCTGAAAGCATCCAAATTAATTTTGTTTATATTGCCAGTCAGCTCTAACTTGCATGCTACAATTCGAATGAGCGGTTTATTCACACATGAAACCTTCCAGAACATACACCCATAACACATACTTGTGCCTCTTCCACTCAAGCATTGCTAGGAAACTTTACTATATGCTTGAGTTTGCCTGCAGGACTACATATTTCCTTTTCTGTGTCATGAAATTGTGATTGTGGACACTGTGCACACTTGTAGTTGCTTCTATTAGTACCATGGGATATTCTAGTAACATCAGCACCTGTATCTATTTTAAGGCTTAAAGGTGTTCCATATATTGGGAGTTTGACTTGACAGTGCGATTCATTGTTTAACATTGTAATCACTGAATCCAGGAAAATTGCTTTCTCAATACCATCTTTGATTTTATTATTAGTGGTTTATTCTTCTACTAGCTTACTTTTACAAATGTTAGAAAAATGTCCTTTCTTACTACATAATTGCAAAGTACCTGGAAAACAGCTTCTGTACTTTTCAAAAAAAAAGCACTTAAACAGGCATGTCCAAGGGTTAGCTTCCAGTGATTTCTCCTGTCCACCTGGTGAATCTGGGCATACTGGGGCAATGCAGCAACTGCCTCATGTACACAGACAACCCTCTCCTCCTACCACCCAACACTACAACCTGCGAGAGATGCACTTGCATAGTCAAACTGGAAGCAAAGCTCTCTCCAGCCAAGATTGTGCTAAACAGTCAAAAAGAGAAGGTTAACACCTGCACTACACCTCAAGCAACACATGACCCTTCAAAACCCACACCATCAACACCTGCACATAGCAACACTAAACCCACATATGTAGAGGCCCTTAACATTAACCTGCCCAAGCAACAAGGACCTCCAAAGCTGAAACACAAACACCAGTCCCAACCAAAGTGACACATAGCTCACAACACCAGTGTGCCACCCAACAACAGCCCCTAAGGCAAGACAACATACCCAACACTTTAGTCATAGGTGACTCTAAAGTCAGGCACACTGATGTCCCACTCATCAGGCTGAACAAGGAGAAAATTAAAGTCAGCTGCCTTTCGGGTGCCAGGATCCACCACATAACTCATGCACTCAAGTCACTCCACAACAAGTACAAATACGACTTTGTCATTGTCCATGTTTGAGTGAATGACTTGAGATATACCTCCCTGGACTACATGAAAAGAGACATGGAAGAGCTCCCGGATCATGTGGCCCAGGCAGGTATGACCCTAACCCTGAGTAGCATCCTGCCTTCTCCCAGAATGATACCACAATATAAGGATAAAATGATTGACTTCAACAATTGGCTAAGCTTCTGGTGTCATTCAAGAGGATCCGGTATCTGCCTGCCTGGGACGACATGATTGACAAACCACGATGCTTTGCCAGAGATGGTCTACACCTGTTGCCCCTGGGATTCAGGTTCCTGGCTAAAGCTCTTGCCACCCCTATAGTGCCTTTTTTAGGCAAGGTTCAAAGGACAAAACAACCACTATAACAGATACAAGTATGAAAAATTTGAAGGTAATGCTACTCAATGCTAGAAAAATCTAAACCTCAAAATACACTCTCTCAAGGCACACCTAAAAATGGAGAACCTTGATATCTGTGCAGTAAATGAGACCTGGTTCAAGGCTCCAGAGAACACCCCTGCAATGCCAGGCTACAACTCTTACCACACTTTTCGGCCACCAAACCAAGATCGAAAAACTAAAAGTGGAGGAGTGTCCATATTCACCAAGGATATTATCACCTCCAGGCAAGGTGCCCAACACAATGCATCTGAAATTCTCCAGATGCAACTAACCTAGGTAAGACTGCAATACAAATTGTAGCTTGCTACAGATCCCCCACCATGCCCCAAGATTCTCACTACACCTTTCTAAAGATACTTTAAAATATTAAGCTACAACCAAACACCCAAATACTGGGTGATTTCAACTACCCTGACATTAACTGAGAAAACTACTCGTGTACCAACACCTTTTCCCAATGGTTCTTGGAACTCATAAATTCCAACGCCCTGGATCAACTAATCCATTGTCCCAACAGGGGCTCCAATATCCTAGACCTGGTCATTACCAACATGAGAGATAGATGCTCCACACCACTGGTCACCCCCTCATTTGTCTGGTCTGACCATAAGCTAATCACCCTTGACATCCACATCCCACCTCCCAGTAAGGAAACCTCCGTAAAAAACTTCTCCAAAGCCAACTTCATGCTACTCAAGTCAGAAGTGACAAACTTCATGACAGACAAAAAAACAGAAGCCAGCAACTGTGAGCTGTATGAACTAATTTAATTAGTTACAAAATAAAAAAAAAACACAAAAATAACAGACCGGTTTCGGCTATGGTGTTAACCTAGCCTTCATCAGTGTAAATATTCATAGCATTTTGAGGTTCTTTTTACAATCCATTTCTTTTCTTTTGTATTTAGTTTACTGTGCCACACAGATTTATTAGATCTGTCTCCAATTATTAATTTAATATTTAATATAAGATTGTTAAATTAGGTGGACTCTTCCAGCCTGGCCTTAATGAATATTTATGATTTTATATACTGATGAATATTCATGAGCTCACCAATGAAATTTTGTGACTAATTATGTCAATGTATAAAAAGAACCTCAAAATGTTATGAATATTTACACTGATGAAGACTAGGTTAACACCATAGCTGAAACTGGTCTGTTATTTTTGTGTTTTTTTTTATTTTGTAACTAATTAAATTAGTTCATACAGCTCACAGTTACTGGCTTCTGTTTTTTTGTCTACCATGTGTTTTCAAGCCGTGCAATTACTTCCGTGCAGGGGAATTCTTTTTTGAGGAAATTTCATGACACCCATGCAGATGGGAGCTGAAAATTCGACTGCTGAATCCTACACTAAGGCACTGTATGAGCACATCCACTCATGCATGAATCGTGCCATCCCAAATAGACCAATATGCTCAATTCCAAAAAAAAAGGAAGCCAATCTGGTGGTCCCCTACCATAAACAAACTATACAACAGAAGGAAGAAACTGTTGCAGAAAACAGGAAAATCACAGGATGCAAAAAAACTCCCTTACTAGCCTCATTAAGAAGCTGACATCCCTCATAAAATCCTCCAAAGCTAGTTATAAAAATAAAATTGCCAAAGATTCCAAAGACAACCACAAGGCATTCTATAGTTATGTCACAAATCTAAATGGCAATGCTCAGACCTGCTCTGAGCTACAACAGAATGGCATTAAATATAATGATCCCAGGGATATTGCCAATATCCTGGCAGATCGATTTTGTGCCAACTTCACCTACCTCTCACCCCCTAAAGGGCCCATCTCAATACCAAAAGATTGCCAAATTCTGGTAATCGCGGCCACACAGGTAGAAACCTCAGTCTCCAAAGCTAAGAATACAGCATCCATGGGACCAGATGACATCCCAGGCTGTGTACTACATGAACTACAAAATGAACTGGCATCTCACCTAAGTGTCATGTTTAATCATAGCCTCACCTCAGGCTTTGTGCCCACTGAGTGGTGCACAGCTACAGTCATCCAACTCCACAAGGGGGGTATCCACCTTGGATCACGGGAACTACCGTCCCATCAGTCTGACGAGCCTGATCTGCAAGGGCATGGAACGCATTATCATAGACCTTATAAACAAAGACATTGGCAACCTTCAAACACTGGACCCCACCCAGTTTGGGTTCATGAAGGGCGATCTTGTCTCCTGGACCTGTTTGACTTCTTTGAATCAGTCTCCAGAGCTGTGGATGAGGGTAAGGTGGTCCACACAGCCTATCTGGACGTCACCAAGGCCTTTGACACCTCCCCCCACTCTGGAATCATAGATAAACTTACTAAGCTGGGCATAAATCCCTATGTCACTTGATGGGTTGCCAACTGGCTTACTGACAGAATCCAGCCTGTTAAAGTAGCTGACTCCAAATCTAGCTCCAGACACATGACAAGTGTCAGGGTTCAGTCCTGGGACCGCTCTTGTTTGGCATCTACTTCTCTGAAGTACAGGCCAACACTAAGGGACTCTGGCTAACAAAGTTTGTAGATGACTGCAAACTGGCAGCCATTATTGAATCCCCAAATGATGTGGATATTCTACAAAAGGGCCTTACAGAAACAGATGCTTGGTGCTAGAGCCATGGGCTCAAGCTTAATGCCAAGAAATGTATAGTTATCCCCTTTGGAAAAAATCATGTACCCATGAATTACCACATAGGTGGCAGTACACTGAAAACTGAAAGTGTGATGCGAGACTTGGGGACAGAGGTGGACAGTAATCTCAACTTCGATAACCACATTGCCACAACAGTCAGGAAATCTTTCTATGTGGCACACCTCATCACTAAGGGCTTTTCATCTAGGAAAAAAGGAGGTCATTGTCCCACTGTACTCATCCCTCATTAGACCCATTATAGAGTACAACGCCCCATTTGGTATATACCTCACAAGACATCTGCAACAGCTGGAAAGGCCGCA
Organism: Protopterus annectens; assembly: GCF_019279795.1. NCBI lineage: Eukaryota > Metazoa > Chordata > Ceratodontiformes > Protopteridae > Protopterus > Protopterus annectens. The sequence goes on along the minus strand of NC_056738.1, from coordinate 148,091,361 downwards.
GAAATACCTCACTAAAAGAATCACAGGCCTAAAGCAAATGCCCTATACTGACCATCTAAAAAAATTCCAGCTATACTCTGTGGCATATCGTCTACTCAGAGGTGATCTTTGCTTAACATACAAGGCCATGTCAAACCCTGAGCTGTTGGACATGTTCCACTTAAAGAAATCCCAGTCCCTCAGAGCCACACACTCCAGGGATCTAAACCTTGTCATCACAATGAACAAAACATGCTGGAGGGATAGGTCCCTGACCCAGAGACTCCCCATACTCTGGAATAGACTGCCCATACATGTCAAGCAGAGCGCCTCCTTGGCCCTCTTCAAAAGGAACCTTGACGATTGGATGGGAGAAAGGAAATTCACCCCAGGGATCACGTCAGTCACTCTGCTAGACAGGGGTCCAAGGAAGTAAATATTGTGGGAAGAAATATCCAGGGAATTGTTATGGCTAGGCTTGTATATGCCCTAGGGCTGATAGCCTAGTACCAACCTGTGAACCTATGAACCTATTTCTTACACCTTCTGCCACGTGCAGCACTCTGCTCTGATCCAGTATTTCCTGCATTTGCCAAATGTGCGTTCACTCTAATTATCATGCCCATGTTTATTTTACCCACACTAATGTTTTTATTAAATTTACAATTTCCACTGCATTTTACCTCACAGGCATCCTTTGCTGTAATTATATTAGCATTTTATCTTTTTTTCTAATTGAGCTCTTTTAGCAATCTAAATTGATTTTTCGAAGTTAACTTGACTTCCAGCTGCAACTTTTGAAACACTTTAGTATAATCTTTTGTATATTTAAGCCCACAGTATTCAGAAAGTTCATATAAGTACATAGCAGACCCGCAGACTCTCCCTTAACTTGAATGCATTTGGGAAAGCATACCCTCTCAAGAATAACCTTTCTTTTTGTTACAAAATGTTCACTGAACTTGCTTAATACTGACTCTTATGTAATACTATCTATTAAAAAAGAAGGTGAACTGTAACTGGCTTCCACCTCTTTGCCTATAGCATAAAGTAAAATGATTTGCTTTATTTACTTACTTCCATTGTCAAACTTTGATACTATTCAGGCATGTGAACCTGTGCTTCCATCATGGACAGGAAAAGGCTTTATTGGATGGGAGGTATGTACCTCACAAGACATCTGCAACAGCTGGAAAGGCTACAGAAATACCTCACTAAAAGAAAAAAGTAAAACAGTTCTCGGGGGAGGGGTGTATTGCCATTTTCTGATTAATTTGTAGTTATTTGATTATTTGGTGATTTTTTTTGACTAAACACTGTAAAATTACTTTGAGACAAAATGGCAGCTTTATAGTAAAAACAGCTGACTATGAGCTCAGTTTTTTGGCATGGTTTCTGGTCCAGAACGGTGTTTTCCTGTTTAGATATGGTCATTTTAACTGAAAAATATCCCACTAAACTGACACTGTGTCACATTGTCAACTTCTGGTACAAGAGCCTGAACTGTGCTGTTCACGGCATCAGACCCAGGATTTCAGTGGTATGATTCAGCTTTCTTACCATACAGAAATGGCAGCATACAAAAAAGACAGTTAATGACACAGCTGTTCTTCAAGGGTGGCTTAAGATACGTATGCATTATGAGTACCAAATAAAACAAAAATGTCCAGAAAAAAGGAGCGACAACAATTAAACAAGTATTTTATGTTAAGTGTTTTCGTTCATTTAATTATACAAGAACTTTATCAGAACAGCAAACTTTTTCCAAACTCAAGCTTAAATAAGTTTATCAAGAATCACATGACAACCATGTCAACACTTATGTCACAATATACTAAAAACTAATGTAAAATAGTGAAAATTGTTGTTTATATATACATTTAAACCACAACTTTTACACATATTTAACACATATATATAATAGAATCGTAATAATCAAATTATTTGGGTTTAAAAAATGATATTAATATAATCATTTAACCCTGATTGTTTATCACATGCTAAAAAGACTTAATTTCCCCCTAGTGGCTCCAATGGTACTCTGTACAAACAAAAAACATTTTTTTCTAAACTGTACAAACATCAGCATATTTAATCAAAGCATTACTGAATTGCTTGTTTTTAATGGCTAGTAAATAGTCATAAATAATTTTTGAAAGTTTTCTAATGGTCTTTCCAATCCAAAGAGGCGTGGGGAAAGGAAAGAGAAAATAGAAACAGTACATCAAGTATTCAGCTTAGTAATTTTGCACTGAATGAACATTTTTTATTAGTTCTTGATAAAAGCTTTTCATTTGTCCCCAAGAACAGGGCTAATTTGATGAAAGTTATTGATCTAAAATTGTACATTTGTAAGCTTAACTTGCATTAGATGTTATGGGAAGTTTTTGCATTTTAGTGGACTAATCCTGGTTTACATAACACGTTGCAAGTCTTCCATTAGAAAACTTTCAAAAATATTTATGAACATTTGCTAGCTGTTAAAAGCAAAGATTTCAGTAATGCTAGTATGTGTACAGTTTTTTTTAATTGTTTTTAATTTCAGACAGTGTGCAAATGGAGCCATTAGGGGTGATATTATTGCGGTACTTGAGTCCTAGGAGGCACCATAAAAGACTTGTTAGCATCTGACAAACTGCCAGTGTTGAATGATTATATTAACATAAAGGCTGATATTCATAGTTCAGGGCTACACATTTTTCATGACAGTGATCCGTGAATGGTGACACTACATGCTTATGCAAATCACAGACTTTCCGGGTGACTATGGCAGCACATAGGACTTTTTATGTACATACTCCCCTATCACAAAAGCATAACATAAGTAACACAGAAGTGATAGGGGAACAGTTACTACTCAGTTCAATTCATATACATGAATAATGAGCTCAGTTGCATACAAAGTGTGTAAATAGCCTTGAATTTACACCAGTACGAAGCAGCTTTCAGGGAGAATGTGGAGATGTGAGGTGAGTTTAGTTGGTGCTTCTGCATACCTGGATATGTTACAGAACAGGTCGCTTGGGTGAATGCTTCATTGTGGTGCTTGTTGCCTGTGCATAGTAAGGCATGTTCCTGAAGGGGTTGGTTGCAAGAATGTTTCATTTTGGTACATGAGAAAATTAGGGCATGTTAGTGAAGGGGTAACTTGGGGAAATGTCTCATTTCAGTGCTTGTGAAAAGCTGGACATGTTACTGAAGGGGTTGATTGAGGAAATTTTTCATTTTTGTGCTTGTGCATACTAGGGCATATTACTGAAGGTGTCAATTGGGTGTTTCATTTCAGTCTTTGTGCATACCTGGACATCTTACTGAAGGGTTCAACTGGGGAAATGTTTCAATTTAGAGCTTGTGCATACTAAGGCATATTACTGAATGCTTGCATGAATGTTTCATTTCAGTGCTTGGGCATACCTGAACACATAATTGAAGGGGTCACATGGGGAAATGTTTCATTTTGGTGCTTATGCATACCTAGACATGTCACTGAAGGGGTCACTTGTGTAAATGTTTCATTTTGGTGCTTGTGCATACTAGGGCATGTTACTAAAGGGATCACATGGGGAAATGTTTCATTTCAGTGGTTATATATACCTGGACATGTTACTGAAGGGGTCACTTGTGGAAATGTTTAATTTTGGTTCTTAAGCATACCTGGACATGTTACTAAAAGGGCTACTTGGGTGAATGTTTCATTTTGGTGCTTGTGCATACTAGGGCATGTTACTGAAGGGGTTGCTTGAATGACTGTTTCATTTTGGTGTTCGCACATACCAGGGCATGTAACTGAAGGGGTCACTTGGGTGAATGCTTCATTTTGGTGATTGTGCATACCAGGGCATGTTACTGAAGGGGTTGCTTGGGTGAATGTTTCATTTTGGTGCTTCTGCATACCAGGGCATGTTACTGAAGGGGTTGCTTAGGTAAATGTTTCATTTTGGTGCATGTGAATACTAGACCATGTTACTGAAGGGGTCACTAGGGGAAATAATTAATTTGTTTCTATGTGTGTGTTAGGGAAGTGCTTTTGCATACATGGTCAGACTGCTGAAGTGATCCCTTGGCAAAATAGTCTATTATGTCATTTTTGTGCTTATGTATACTTAATACAAACTAATGAAGGCTTTGCTGGGGGTAATAATTAATTATGTGTCAGGGAAGTGCTTGTACATATTTATACAAACAAGTTTGCAGATTGCAACTACAATATCAAAGGTGAAGCAAGAATTTAACAATGGATGTATATACTGTAGGGATGTCAAATGATGAATTGGAAAACTGCCTTATTAGCATACTATGCTTTACAACGTTTTTCATTTGCATCTCATTATTTTAAGTCATTTCACATAAGAGTAACTGGCATCTATGAATTTCACCTTTGCTATGCTCATTTGTAAGCATCAGGAACACTCGTATTGCATTTGCATAAGCAACTATGAATACTGGCCATATGTTTTTATAAAACCTCAAAAAATTGATGAGATTAAGAGTTTATTATATACATGTATTGCATATTATATAAGTTGTGGTTTAAGTGTATATATCAACAACATTTTTTTGTTTTTTTACAGCAGCTGTTAGTATATTATGATGTCAATGTTGACATGATTGTCATGTGATTACTTGATAAACTCATTTAAGCTTGAGTTTTGAAAAAGATGTTTTCTCTGATGTTCTTGTGGAATGAAAATGCTTAACTTAAAATACTTATTTTGTTGTTGTCTTTTCTTTTTGTGGATATTCTGGTTTTATTTAGTTTTTGTTTTACATTCATTGGTCCACTAGTTTTCCTGTTAGTTTTATTGTGAGTGCTAAATCTTCTTAAAGGTACAAACACATTAAAATATATATGCATTTTTATACTGGAAAGCTGTGCACAGAACTCCTACCATTACAGCAACCAATGGGAAATATGCAATGAAACAACAGAGCTGACATAAATTTAACAGTTGAGTTGGTATGGTGGTGAAGGTATTTACCTCACAGTCTGAAGTTTCAGAGTTTGATTTTCTCTTTTGAAGAAAAGTTGGCTGTGCTTAAAATGATATCATCCACAAGGGCAGGTAATATTGGACTTACGTATGAGCCTTGTGACCCAAATATTTTTGCCTCATCACTCCCACCCTTTCCTCAGTGTGTTGTTAAAATTCAACTCATCTTGATTTTCCCTGCCTTCATACTAACAATTCCATTAAGTTGGAAGACTCTCTTTCCTTTCTCTCATCCTTTCCTGTCAGAATGTCCATCAGTAGTTCTTAGTTTTTAGCATTATTCATTTTGTTTCTTACTCCCTGCTAACTCACACAGTTCCTTATCCCTTCTCTGGATCGGGTAGCACAAAAGTTAGCCACTAATAGGACTATATTTCAGTACATAAATTATTTCTTACATCAAACAGCTTCCCGGTCTTTACATTTGTACAGCTTCTGACTTTGTTGGTTATCTCTCACTGGTTTCAAAATCGAATTTTTGATACAATAACTCTGACTTTTTGTGACTCTCAGCCCATATTGCTTAAGACTGTTACCTTTATTTTTCATCACATTATGGGCAGGATTCACTAAGGCTTGCACGGAGTGTAAGAGACGTGTAACACTCCATGCAAGCCTCCCGATCCAGGAACAGCCCGAAACTCCGTGTAAGAGACCAGCTAAAACGTCTCTTACAAGGACTTGGCGTGGATATGTTAAATACCTCACTTGCAGCTGAAAGGCATGCAAATGAGGTAGAGTAGCGATCCATGAAACAGAAAGCAGCCCGTGTAAGAGCCGTTTTAGCTGCAGAAATGTACTCAGTTGACAACTGAGTACGTTTCTGCAAAAATCACAATGGAGCCATGTCAGCTCCAAATAAAGGGTGCATATGTGTCAGACAGCATGCCAATGGCCAAATATGTGGCCATTGGCAAGGTAACCCGATGCAAATATTAATAAAATATAAACGGGCTGTGCTGTATAAAACATAAAAATGACAATGGAGGGACCAGCAGACCAAAAACAACATGGCCACCGTGTAGTGGTTGCTAAGGGGGGAAGCTGAGTCTAAGACATGTAACTAAGCATTAGTAGGCAATCTGATGTAAATGAGGGTTAGGATACTGAATCCCACAGTCACATAGCAAATGAGCACAGTCTGAGTAGTGTAAGAGATACATAAGGGGGAGGAATAGAGTAGGAGATAGGTGACATCACAGGGGGGAATGGTTGAAAGAAATGCAGTTCATTGGAGGTCAGTGTTACATGACAGATGACAGACACAGATCATGGAAAGAGGAGTGCCACAAGATAAGCATGGGAAAGTCAAGAAATGGAAGGTGTACACTGTTACTTACATCAAAGTTTCTTGCTGGGCGTGCATGCACGTGCACTTGCGCCATGAAGCGCGAGTAGGGTAGTGTGCGCACGTGTAAGGCAGACTGAGCATGTGGGAGCATGTTGGTAGATTTGTAACACTGTTTGCGCTGGTGTGCACGTGTTTTAACCTGAATAGGCAGATCATGAACCGTGTAAGCATGTGTGCACGCGTGTAAGCCACTGTGAGCATGTTTCTGCTCGTATGCACGCTGCTCCCCTCTGAGGAAACAGAAAGGAAAAAGGAAGCAACAGAATTAGTAGGAAGCTAGCAGGGAATACTGCTGGAGCTAGCAGGTGAAAACAATTAGAAGCAGGAAATTACACAGGCAGAATAGTAGCCCAGCCCAACACTTAAAACTCTGCAAACAGCAGTGCAGGATGTTTCTCTCAAGAGACACTGCAAGACAGGAGTAAGCTATTAGAAGTGAAAACTGAAAAAGCTGAACTCAGAGCAGAAATGCTAGGGGCTGCCATAGCTGTCATAATGGGACATAGGCAACTTGCTGAGGGTAGTGACAATGCAGATGGTGCCAGACAACCCACAGTGAGGAGACAGAGAAGAGTGTACAGGCCCAGGGTCACCTACCATGAGTTACATGAGCTGGAGATAGTAGAGCTCTATAGAGTGGACAAAGAGCTCCTGCAGCAAATAGTCGAGCTGTGCAGGCCACGCCTCACACACAGAACCAACAGAGGGGAACCCATCCCAGTGGAAACCAAGGTATGTGTTGGTCTAAGAATACTAGCAACAGGTACCTTCCAGAGACCAACTGGTGATATGATGGGGATATCACAGGCATCAGCCTCCAGGGTACTGCACCAGTTCCTGGATACCATGTCAGCACATGTCGGTGATCATGTATATTTCCCCAATGCCCGTGAGGTATTGGCCAGCAATATGCATCTCTTCCAGCAAATAGAGGAATACTCTGAGGTAGTGGGTGCAATAGACTGCACGCACATATGCATCAAAGCACCAGCCGGTGAGCGGGGTAGGGCCTACATTAACCGCAAGGGCTTCCCCTCCATCAACTGCCAGGTCATGTGTGATGTCCAGGGCATAATAATGAATGTGTGTGCTGGCTGCCCTGGGAGCTACCATGATTCCCACATCTGGCATTTGACGTAGCTGTACCAGACATTTGCCAATGGGGACATCCCACATGGACACCTAGTGGGGGATGCAGGTTATGCACTGGAGCAGTGGCTGATGACACCCATCAGAAATGCACACACACCTGAACAGGAACGCCATAATGAGGCACACGCACAAACACGTAATGTAATAGAGCATGTGTTTGGGCTGCTCAAGTCACGGTTCCGGTGTCTGGACACATCTGGCGGAGCCTTGCAGTACTCACTAACTACATGTACCCAAATTGTCATGGTATGTGCTATGCCACATAATATGATCTTGCGAAAACAGCTGCAGCAAAACCAGCATAGGGCTGGGCCAAACAGCCCCCCACCATTGCCAAGGCCATCACAGGCAGAGCGTGACTCAGAGGAGGAACAACCTGAGCCTGCCCCAGTAGGCAGAAGGAGGCGTGCCCAGTATGATCTGGCCTTGGCAAAGAGGCAACGCATAGGACATACACTGGCTCAGTAGGAACCCTGGGAATGATGCTCCTCTCTGACTCACTCAAATAATAACAGGGATGTCTAAAATGACACGACCTACTCACAAACATGTACAGGGAGTGTAATATGTGCATCTGACAGAGGCAGCCCTGTAGCACCACCTGAGGCATGAATGCCATGTGTTAAGTAATGTAACACCATGTACTATATGCACACTTGAGGACCCTGACTAACATCCACCCTCACCAAGCATGAAGCCACAAAATGACGATGGGATGATCAATTGCAATAATTGGCTGAAGTAATGCAGTTAGTAAAGGGGAGCCAATGTGTTTCAGCCTGAGAAGACATGCTGAGCATGACATGATGCACCACCTGCTAGGGATGGTGTGCACCTATCAGTCCAGGCCCCATGGATACTGGCAAAGGCTGTCAGTACCCACAGCATGCCCTGAATAGGTAAGTCTCAAAACACAAACCCACCTTCATAGGTACCACAAGGGATAGGAACCTAGATGTAATACTACCCAATGCCAGAAGTCTAAACAGCAAGATGTGTGCAGTGTAAATGCACACAGTATGGAGAATGTTGATATCTGTCCTGTAATAGAAAACTGGGTCAAGGCTCACATCAGCACCCTAACACTACCAGGTTACACCGCATACTGTGCTGTACAGCCTCAAAACATGGAACGAGCTACAAAAGGAGGGTGACTAGCAATAATTGTCAAGGATAACCACACCCCCATGTTGGTACCACAACAAGAAGCAGCATGGACTAGCCATGGTCAAGTACCAGTGGCTAAAACCGCCTCCCAGTATATAGCCTGCTGCAGACTACTGTCCTAACACCAGGAACTGCACCTGGCCTATGTTGGAATACATGAATATATCAAGCCCCCCAAACCACATTATATTGGTAGACTGAAAATACCTAGACATACACTGGGAGCATTATAGTAGCACCAAGACAGTAGGAAAAAAGTTCCCAGAATCCATAAACCAAAATGCCCAGGAACAACATACCACTCCCACAAGAGGGGTAAGCATACTGGATGTGATAATCAGCAACATGCGTACTGGATGGCAAGATGAGAAGTGTATCCCTCACTGGTAAGACCAGACCATAGAGTAATCACACCGGATATACACATCCTGACCACAGTCCCTGGCCAGAAAACCACAGTAAAAAACATGTGTAAAGCATAAGTTGCACCCCTCCAAACTGATGTGGAATCCACTAAAGGCCCGGTGCAGGTGCAGAATATGGGACACACCGCAGAACCTGTTATACAGGCATTCCATGAACACAGCCAGAAATGCTTGGATTATGCAATCACAAATAACAAGACACAATGCCATACACGCAGGCATCTGGCATGCTGGACTCCAACCATTACCAAACCATGCAAGAGAATGAGGAAGCTACTACATGACAGAGCAAACATAAAAAGGGAAGTAATCACTGATCAGTAGTATGGCAATAAAATATGTCCACACATACAAACCACTAAGGCCAGCCACAACAAGTAGAATTTGTGAATCCTGAGGCAATGTTACACCTGCCCCAAGTACACAGACAACCCTCAACTCCCCCCAAGAAATACAAATATATGTGAGAGATGCAATCATTTATCCAAACCGGAGACTGAGCTCCCCCACCTCAGTACTGTCAAAACTAGTCAGGAGGAGAAGGTAACCACATACACCACAAACCCAGTCCCACATAGACCTATCACAACTGTAAACCAAACACATAAACACAGAAAAACATTCCCGGAGGCCCTAATTACAAACTCACCACACCAACAGAGGCCTCCAAAGCAGACCCCAAGTAACCACAACCTCCAAACATAGCACATGCAACACATAGTACACAAAGCTGGTGTGCCAAACAGTCACAGGCCAAAAGGAGAAACAACATGCCTGATACAATTGTAAAAGGTGTCTGTATAGGCAGACACACTGCTGTCCCACTCACCAGACTGAACAAGGGAAAGGGTACAGTAAGCTGCCTGCAGGCTGACACAATATGCCATATAACACAAGTACGCAGGTCACCCCAAAGCAAGCAGAAATATGATACACTCATTGTCCATGCTGGTGTGAATGACCCGAGATGTACCTCCCTGGACTACATGAAAAGAGACATGGATGAGCTCTCTGAGTATGTACTCCAGGCTGTATGATACTGGCCATTTGCAGCATCCAACCCTCACCAAGAATGATGCCACAGTACAAACACAGAATGATCAGCTTTAACAGGTGGCACAATTACAGCTGTCAGTCCAAGAGGATCTAATGTCTGTCTGCTTGAGATGTCATGCATGACAAGCCATGCTGCTGTTCCAGGGATGGCTTGCACCTGTTACCCCTGGGCATCTGAATACTGGATAAGGCCTTTGCCACCTCCATAGAGCCGTACGTAGGCAAGGCCAAAAAGACTAACCCACCACCCTAGAAATCATAAGTGGTAAGAAACATAAGGGTAATGCTGACCAATGCCAGATGTATAAACTGCAATATGCATGCTCCTGAGGCACTTCCCAGTATGGAAAACATCGATGTCTGTGCAGTGACAGAAGCCAGCTGCAAGCCTACTGACAGCACACCAGCACTACCAGGTTATACCTCATATCATGCGTTATGGCCCCAACACCTGGACCAAAACATCAAAGGAGGGGGAGTATCCATATACAGCACAGACACCCATACGGGCAGGTAACTGACAATGCACAAAGCAGCGGAGACCACCCATGTGCACCTAACTGTAGTCAAAACTGCTGTACAGTCTGTAACATGCGACAGACCACACTCTCACACACAGGAACCCCACCCAGACATCCTGAAGACACTGGACAGTATGAATGTCCCACCAAATACCAAACAAGGTACTCACAAATTACCACATAGGTGGTAATCCATTATGTATGCAAGGAGTAATCAGGGACCTAGGGACACAAGTCGACAGTAACCTGTCATGTGACACTCACAATGACAATGTGGCTAGGAAGACTGTCTATATTGGACACCGTATCATGAATGGATTCTCATCTACATTAACAGAGGTCACTGTGCCCCTGTACTGTTCTCTTATCAGACCCATAATCTAGTACAATGACTCATATGGGATGTACCGTACCTGACACCTGCAGCGGTTAGGAAGACCTCAAAAGTACCTCACCAAGAGGATAAAGGGTGTCAAATATATGTCATATGCTGCCTGGCTGTAGACACCCCAGCTGAATGCAGTCACAGACTGCCTACACAGAGGCATTGTATGTCTGTTGTACAAGGCCATGTCCAACACAGGAGTAATGGACATGCTCCACCCCAGGAAATCAAAGCCATTGGAGCTGTGAGAGTGACAGATGTCAACCTCAACACATAATGAAATAGGATGTGCTGGAGGGACAGATATATAACCCAGAGGCTCCCCACACCCTGGAACAGGATCCCACTCCATGTTAGGCAGAGCCCCTCACTGACACCCCTCAACAGGAATATTGCCAAGTGGATGGATGATCGTAGATGTACACTGGGGGTCTTCACTGTGTCACGTCCAGACAGAGGCACAGTAAAGAAAATCATAAATGGCCATAATATTCACATAGCAAGGGGCGGCAAAGGACACACACACTATGGCTAGGCTTACTAATGCCCTAGGGTGGATAGCCTAATATGAACCTATGAACGTATGAAGATACAAATTGTACAGGACACTAAGGATAATCACAAGGCTTACTCAACTGATGGTAGGAACCATGTTGGGAATTCAAAGATATGCTCCGAATCACACAGATATTACAAACAACATACCAAACACACACACATATTGCCAACATACAACCTGACAGGTGCAGTGCAAACCCCCCCCCCCCCCAGAATGCAAAATATCTATCCCAGCAGACTGCTGGCCCCCTGACATTGCAGATGCTGAGGTAACAGCCATCATCTACAAAGCAAAACACACAGCAGCAAAGGTATGAGATGGTGTCCTGGGCTGAGGCCAACATGGACTCCAAGAAGAATGGAATGCCAAATCACACTACTGCTCAATGTCAGCCTTACCACAGGATATGTACCCAAAGAGCAGTGTACAACAACAGTAGTCCTTCACAACAAAGGTGTTGTCTGAATGGATACTGCAAACTACCACCCCAGGATCCTGACAAGCTTGTTCTGCACAGCTATGGAAAGGATCAGCATGTACCGCAGACATAAAGCTATCGGGGACCTACTGACACCGGACCCTACCCAGTGTGGCTGTCGTAAGTGCAGATCCTGCCCCTAAACATGTTTGACCCATTTGAAACAGTCATTAAGGTCATCGATGAGGGCAATGTGGTCCACACAGTGTAGCTGGACCTGCAAATGCTTCAGACAATACCCTACGTGTTCAGTATGGATATGTTCACCAGCTTAAATATAAACCCCTATGTCAGTAGAGGGGTTGCAAACCAGACCAAGGACAGAACTGACATGGTCAGACATGCTGCATCCATGTCAGACTACAAAGCAGATATAAGTGGCATCCCACAAGGCTTGGTCCTGGGACCTCCCCCGTTCCGTATATATGTCCCATAGGTACAGGCCAACATGGAAGGACTGTGACTGAACATGTATGCAGAGGAGTACAAACTGCCCACCATATCTGACCCCCAGCTGACACAAGCAACCCACAAAAGGGCCACATAGAAACAGACAACTGGTGCCATAGCCATGTCAGCAAGCTAATTGCAGAAATGTGTATAGACAACCACCGTGGATATACAGTAAGTGCCCACCAATTACCACACAGGTGTTAACCCATTACGTACATAACATGTAATGAGAGACCTGGGGACACAAAGTGATAGATATCCTGCATTGGACAAACATGTGGCTGTAGTGTTCACAGAAACATACCATATACCCACCCAATCATGAAGGTTGTCAGATCTAGATAAGGGAGGTCACTGTGGCTCTGCAGTCATCCTTCATCAGTGTCACAATTGACTACAATAGCCCCTGTGGGATGTACCTCAGCAGACACCTCCATCAACTGTAAAGTCCACAACAGTACCTCACCAGGAGTAGCAAAGAGCATGAACAGATGCCATGTGTTGCCTGATTAAACAAACTGCAGCTCCACACACTGCCATACTGCCCACCCAGAGGCAAGCTGTGCCTGATGTATGAAGCCATGTCCAAGCTGGAATCAATGAACATGCTGCACCTAGTACAATCTGAATGGCAGTGAGCTATGCACATGAGAGACCTGAACCCCAGCACTGACATACATAGGACAAGCTGTACTGAATGATCCATAACACAGAAGCCACCCCCACTCTTGAGTAAACTCCCAGTACAGGTTAGCCAGAGAGTCACCAGTCGATACCCCTCAAGAAGAAGGAATCCTGATGAGTGGATGGGAGATGGTAGGTTTACCCTGGGTATCACTGTTATGTCACAGGTAGACGGAGGCACAGTATACTAACCATGACATATGTCATGGCAAACTCCAGTTACAATGTGTGTCTAAGGACAAACACACTCTCTGACAAGCATCAGAAATGGCCTAGGGAACATCGCTAGTGTTTGCCAATGTCCACCTATGTTGTGGAATACACTACCAATGTTGGATAAGCCTGGTGTAGGTAGTCCATATCTGAACATAATGAAACATGGTCATATGTGCACAACTGGCCCCTACACAGTCTGTTGTGCTCACTATGAAGATGTCGAGCAGTGATAGGACTAAAGCCCAGGATACTGTCCACCACAGTGAAAGTACTGAACTAGTACACTATACGGTACTACAGTGTTAGGTCATTATGAAAGGATTTGACAACTGTATGCAAAGTATCTCATGCAATCCCTGCAGGCACAGTATAATCCCTGTTGTGGTCAGACACGAAGCAGTTGGCCAGTAAGTACACAACATGACACCCAACACACAACCATAAACGTGAGATATTGTTGAAGTTCACACTCACCCAAATATGTGGTGGACTGCAGAGTTCAACATATGGAAAGCTCACACTGGGCATGCTCACACACTTTGATAAATGAGGCATATGTCAGACAGCATGCCATGGAAAGGCTGAACTGGGCATGCTCACACACTTAGGCCATATGTCCGTTTAGCAGTTGGCCACACATATCTGGTATTTGTACGTGTCATTCCAGGAACCAACCACAACACAGCAATCTGCCCAGTGCACACAGTAAATGACTACAGAGACATAAGTGATATAGTGGATCGCCCTCATATTCAAACATCTTCCACAGAGACACAAGTTATTCACAGGAACAGGGAATGCTATGGCAATAAAGACCTGCAAACAGTCTAACAGCAACAAATATTGTGCATCTGACAATTAAACATATGGGTGTAGAGGTCAATACTAGGCTGTTTGCCCTAGGGAATGACAGCTTAGCCAGAGTGTGCTTGGCATCTGCATCCCCAGTACAGTAGGCTACTGTGCCACTGAAAAGTAGGTCACATAAGGCAACGTGTGAGGCCAGTGTGCTGTGCCTTTGTCAAGCAGGGGCACAGTGGAGATCCCAGGGTTTGAATGTGCTAAGCCACATCCATGTTGTTGGTGTGTGCTGGAAGAGGGTTGCTGAGGACCTCTAAAAGTAAGTGGGCATCAATAACAGACTGAGGGGAGCCCTATCTGCATTGTCTGGACAATTCCACTGTCAACACTGTGTTGTGATGATTATGTGGGATTGAAGTGTCATGCCGGTACTGTTCACAGATGTCCTCCCTCTGTGGGCTACAGCTCTGCAATGTATTAGCTCACTCTGTCTGTTGGACGGCTCATATATGGCTGGTGTACACCTGACAAGTGTCCCGTTGTGGAGCAGTCATGGGTATATGTGGGATAGCATGATCAATGCAAACCTTACACATGCTCATAGAATGCAATTGTCAAGGATTATGCAGAGTGGCCAGTATAGTCCCCCAGCATGGGTCCTTTAAAGTCGTCCACCCCAGTCTTCACAAGTGTAGAGTCTGCTTGTGCTAAATACAGTTTGTTTGCAGTGACAACCTTGCCTGAGGGTGGGGATGGGATATGGATGTCCAGGGAAAGGTGGGTATGGTCAGATGTCAACAATGGTGGTCTACGTCTGGTGTGGAGCAGTGAGTACCCATGTTGCAGATGGACAGGTGCAATATGTATTCTCCCATGTGACTGTGGTGAGTGGTTCTGCCATAGCACATGGACCCACAAATTGTAGTGGCTGTAGGGTAAAGTTGTAGAGGCCTGAGTAGTTCCCACACACAATATCCTGTACCTGATGTTAACAACTGGAATGGTGTATGTGAACACCTGCATATCCCGGCACTGTTCCCAGGGAAGCAAAGTGTGTGTCCTGGATGTGGGAGTGGTGTTCTGGACTGGTTGTGTTGTGTGTTACAGGTCCTGTGGTCACGAAGCATGGTATAGAACATAACCTGCCAGTGCGATGTGCATATCTGACCCTGACGTAGGTGGCTGCAAATGCATATATATGCTATCCCCCACCTGCCAGGTAGTACTAGATGTACATACCTCTGTAGAAATAAAGATGTCAGCACCCTATAAATACTGCAGGTGCAGAATAAATGCCCAGTAATTCGGATAGCGCGCTCTGCTACTGCGTCTCCCTCAAGTGCCATAATATAGTTAGGTAGGAGTTTGAACCGTGCAAATGCTCAGTGTGTCTGGATGAGCAGGGTTGATGTGTGTGCAAGTCTGTGTGAGGGAAGTGTCCCTTTTGGCAACTGGGAAAACACTCTACAGGATGCACATTCCCCTATCTAAGCACTGATGATGTCAGCACCCTATAAGTACAGCAGGAGAAGGGAAACCTCCCAATAATGCGAATAGCGTGCTCTGCTATTGCATCTGTCACGAGTGTTATAACATAGTTAGGTAGGGGTTTGAATCCTGCAACTGCCCAGTGTGTGTGCAAATCTGTGTGAGGAAAAGGTCCATTTTGGCAACTGGGAAAACACTCTACAGGATGCATATTCCCCTTTCTAAGCACTGATGATGTCAGCACTCTATAAGTACAGCAGGAGAAGGAAAACCTCCCTGTAATATAAGTAGCGCACTCTGCTCATGCATCTGTCATGACTGTCATAACATAGTTAGGTAGGGGTTTGAATCCTACAACTGCCCAGTGTGTGTGGAGGGGGGTTAGTGTGTGTGTAAGTCTGTCTGAGAGAAATGTCCCTTTTGGCAACTGGGAAAACACTCTACAGGATGCACATTCCCCTACCTAAGCACTGATGATGTCAGCACCCTATAAGTACAGCTGAAGTAAGGAAACATCCCAATAATCCAAATAGCGCACTCTGCTAATGCATCCTTTTCAAGTGTCATAATATAGTTAGGTAGGGATTTGAAACTTGCAAGTGTGTATGTTTGGATGAAGGGAGTTTGTGTGTGTGCATTTCTGTATGACAGACATGTGCTTTTTGGCAATCAGGAGAACACACTACATGATGCACATTACCCTTTCCAAACACTGATGATGTTAGCACCCTATAAGTACAGCTGGAGAAGGGACACCTACCAGTAATCTGAATAGCTCACTCTGCTAATGCATCCCTCTCAAGTATCATAACATAGTTAGGTAGGGGTTTGAAACCTGCAAATGGCAAGTGTGTGTGTTTGGATGAGGGGAGTTTGTGTGTGTGCATTTCTTTATAACAGATGTGCTTTTTGGCAATCAGGAGAACTCACTAGATGATGCACATTACCCTTTCCAAACACTGATGATGTCAGCACCCTATAAGTACAGCTAGAGAAGGGACACCTCCCAGTAATCCGAATAGCGCACTCTGTTAATGCGTTTCTTTCAAGTGTCATAACATATTTAGGTAGGGGCTCCAAACCTGCATGTGTGTGTCTGGATGAGGGGAGTTTGTGTGTATGCAATTCTGTATGAAAAACATGTGCTTTTTGGCAATCAGTAGATCACACTACATGATGCATATTACCCTTTCCAAACACTGATGATGTCAGCACCCTATAAGTAAAGCCGGAGAAGAGGAACTTCTTAGTAATCCGAATAGTGTGCTTCGCTAATGTGTCTCTCTCACGTGTCATGACATTGGTAGGTAGGGGTATGAATCCTGAAAAATGGCAAGTGTGTGTGTGGGGGGGGGTAATAGGGTGTGTATAGTTGCAAGTGTGAGAGAACAGATCCTTTTGGCAAATACTACAATACACCAGATGCTGCATATTCCCCCAGTAAACACAGGGGATGTCACCACACTATCAGTACAGCCAAACAGGGCTACTTGCCCAGTAATGCCAATAGTGCACTCCGCTACTGGGTCTATTACCACTGTCAGAGCACAGATAGGTATGTTTTGGAAATCCACAACTGCCACGTGTGGTTGTGTCACACAATATGACCATGTGTGGGTTGTTGTTCATAACAATGCATGCCATTGCCTAAATCAGCAATGGCAATGCACACATGATGTATGTGTGTGACACATACACATATATACCTGTGACCTTCAGTAGTTACCATGTCTGACACGTGCCTCAAGTGGATAAATGGTATCCGCAATGCATAATATGACTGTGCCTTACTGTGCAGGGGCCGCACGCGGTATGTGTCTATACAGTGTGGGTTGTATATGGTATAATACCTACAGCAGGGGATACACATCTGGTCTGGGCCATATAGTCTACATGTAGTCGATGAACAGGTGCTGCATGTTCCCACCTGTTGTGGGAGTGGTAACATGTTGTTCCACTGCATTTCAGTGACTACATGCTGGGAACCTTTCAGCTAGTGTGTTGTAGCTACAGTAATGCTCATGCACAATGTTTGGCTGGATGCAGTCCAGCCATATAAAGACATTTCCTGAGACTGTCATATTGCCAGTGTTGTTAGGGAGGATAGGTGGGTTTCCTGTGTATGGGAGGGTTGTGTGTGCCAGGCTATGAACCAGAAGGCAGTCCAACACACTGTTAGCTGCTCATGGATAGGCCCTGATGCTTTGTGCTGTGCCAACAACCTGGAGGTGTGTGTATCTGTGGTGCCTTGAGATACCACCCCCCTGTCCATGTGTGTTACATGTGTAGGGGACTACAGGCATGGTATGAGGTATAACCTGGCAGTGATGGGTTGCACCTATGAGCCGTGAATCAGGAATCTGGTACTGCACAGATATTGCAGTTCACCGTGCTGAGGACAGTGTCCAGTGCATGCATCTTGCGGTGTACACTGCTGGTGTTGTGTAGCATCACTGTTAGTGTCCTATCCTGTGTGATACCCACAGAGGTGGCTATGTAATCTGTGTCCTGCAGCAAAAGGCACTATGTGTGTATCAAGGGGCTTCGCCAATATACAATGGCCCATGGGTGTCACGTGCAAGCTGCCCCTTGCAAATCATTGTGGCTTCCCTAGCATGTAAGCACACATTGACAGCCATTGGATACCCTATGAATTACATTGGAGATTGAGCAGAATGTAGACATAGAACACCCTTCCTACATATTGTGGTAGCATACCTGGTGAGGGTATGATGGTAACCAAGATCAGGCTCATACTGGCCCGTGCCACATGCTGAGAGATCCCTTCTATGTTCCCTATCATTTAGTCCAGGGAGGTATGTCTCAGGTCATCCATAGTGGCATGGTCAGTGACTGAGTCATATGTGTCCATGCCTCTGACTGACCTGTATGCATGTGTTTTGTGGTGGACCATAGTGCCCCACAGGCATATCACTGTGACCTTCACCATGTTCAGCCTGTTGAGCGGGACCCCACTGCAGCGGCCAAGACAGGTACCTGACACATCTGTAGCAGGTGTGTTGTGTAGCCCTACAGGCTGTGAGTGTGTGGCACACGGGATGTGTATGCCATGTGTGGCATGTGCTCTGTTCCGACATAACGTATGCCTGTGTGCCAGCTGCGGAGGTGTGTGATGCTCAGGCAGGATGCTATTCTGAGTCTCCAAGTATGCCCCAGTGTGTTCGGATTGCTGTCAGTGCGGGTCTATGTCAGACTGGTACTGTAGTCACTGTAGTATGTCATGCCACCTGACAGGGTATGGCAGTACTGGGTTCAGAGTGCACAGTCCCCAGATTGGCTATGTGGTGACATCCCACACATGTGTTGTACATTCCTGGCCAGGGGAGAGGGTTGACTGCATACATGTGGCAGCTGTGACATTTCCACATGACTCACGTAAACCACAACTGGACCATAGAGGTGATTCTCAGGTTACCTTTGCACATGCTACCATAGTAGTGTGATTGCCATGGTGATTACCAACACATAGGGCCAATGGGGAACAACATACTGAAGGTGAGTATGTGTGGGTGTACTGCTACTGATTTCATAGCACTGGCATATATGACTGCACACGTGGGTAAATGCCAGGTAAGTCATGTGCAATGTGTCACAGGCAACGTACATGCAAACAGGACAGACAGTGACGTTCTGTCATGTGGAAACTTGACATATGTATAGTACACTATGCAGATGTCACTAGGAGTCCACAGAAGCTCTGTAACTCTGCATTGCAGGTGGAAGCAGTGTTCCAGGGAACCCCAAGCAAACATGCATGCAAACAAAGCTACAGTAAGCAGGGCTGGAAGTAGTCCATTGTACAACAAAGAAGGGGTAACACTTACAGTAGGTAACAGTGCAAATATGTAGGCACTATCAACATGTACCCAGGAATGCACAGCTCAGATGTCCATGGTAGAACTGATATTATGTCATAGTTAATTGTGATTTGTATTACATTGGTACTGCACACATATCAACATGCGCAAACATCCACATTGCATAGTCATTGTGGGCAGCTTGCCACCATTACTGTACATGTCCATCATTGCGTATCACTACTTGCCTTAGCTTCTCCCCTGTGCTACCTATGTATGTGGCTATCTGTTGACATCCTTACCACCGGTATGCAATAATGTGCAGCTGTTACACTATGGTACTTACTATGGGTGTAGATAACTATTCAGGACAGTCATACAGTTACTGCATCAGGCATACTGGGATATACACACAGTCATATCAGCACACTGTACTGTTACCAACATGATACTAGTAATACACTTCTATGTAGTCACCCTGTGCATCGGCAACATGTTTACCTGTTCCTGCACTGATGTTGGAGATTGCAGGAGGTGGCACAGTTTCATCATATGCACAGGGTGTGAATTAGGTATGCCTGAGTCTGCCACTGATACCACCAATTGACATGTGTGTGTATGTGTGTTGGTGAGGGACAGCAGTACAGGGTGGGGCACTGTTGGTGCAGTGTGTGCGTGTATGTGGGAGCCCTAGGTGTTAACATTTCACATGTGTGTATGCATGCACACAGTTCCACCTCATGGCTGCCATATACTGGAGTTTGTGGACAGCCACAGACTGCACCTGGCAGGTCATACAGATCAGTGTCTGTGGGCACGGACACGGTACCTGTACCTGGCAGGGTGCTACGGACCATATCCGGTACTAAGCCAGACTGGGTACTGTCATCAAAAGCGGGAGTGTGATGACTGGACACAGGTCCCTGTTGGGACTATCCAGAGCCACGTGCACGTGGTCTCCTGGAGCGTTCCGATGACAGCACAGACCCAGCATTGCTGAGGCTGCTGCTGGCACTATGGGGGTGTCCGCAGGCCTGTTGTCATCTGCGCCGACTGCCAGCTGTTGCTGTTGCTGGCATACAGCCACGTCGATGCCGCACTGTCCACCATTGCCCTGGCTCATGGACATGTGGTTGTGGAACTGCTGTAATATGTCCCCACAACGTCTGTCTATGACATCGGTGAAATTACAGATAGCATCCGTGATGTCACGCATACTGTCAGTCATGGCTGTGCGACATGCTCTCAGCTCCCTCAGACCCTGTCTGGTGTACCTTTCCATATGAAACTGTGCCTGCATGACAGCCTGAAACATAGCTGAGGTTGACAGACCTCTTTGGGCACGTCTGCCAGAGGCAGTACACCCACAGATGCTCCCATGAGAACCCATGGGCAACTGTCTGTGTGGTACCATCACAGGACCCTGCCCATGGCTGCTGTGTGGGGAAGCATGTGCCACAGATACCACATTACCCTGGTCAATGACCACTGTATCCTGTCCATCACCTAGGGACAATGGTGACATAGGATGTACTGGCAGGATGACTGTGTGCAATGATGGGGTTGACAGCTGTGTACTGTCAATTGGCTGACCAATGACGGACCCTGACACACCTTCCTGTGCCATTACACAGATATCATCATTATCAGTACCTGTGGCACCAGATTCAGGTTCCCTGCTGCAGGACACCAGAGCAGCACCAGAACCTGTGGGAGGAAGACAGGAAACACAGTTTACAATGTCTACACAATGTTACCAGTGATGCACTAATGCACACATGCACACATGCACACGTGGACACATGCACACATGCACACATGCACACATGGACACAGGCACACATGCACACATGCACACATGCACACATGCACACGTGGACACAGGCACACATGCACACATGCACACATGCACGTGGACACAGGCACACATGCACACATGCACACATGCACACATGCACACGTGGACACAGGCACACATGCACACATGCACACCCCACAGTATACACACAGAGCACTACTGAGTTACACTAGTATTACTAGCACTATCAGGACTATTATAGTAATTGTTAAAACACACTCACCAGCATGGATGGGCTGCCTTGCTGTAACACCGGAGGGACCTGCAGAAATGAGGAGATTAATGTCAGTGGGCACAACTGTGCCATTGATACTGGGTATGATACAGTGCAGTAGTACACCAGTTGCCTTTCACATGTCAACTGCTGATATTGGCAATATCACACCTACACAATTACATACTATGTTGACAGCTACATACCACGGACACACCTTACACATGCATAAACTAACAGTGTACAGAACAGTCAAGTGTACATATGACATATTACCTGCACGCTCCATGTCGTGTTGCTGTGTGGATCCAGCCTCCATCATGATGCAGGTGTGTTGCTGTCAGCAGCGGCCTTAGGTCAGCTAGTGCCCTAGGCAAAAGGGCTCCACAGCGCCCCCCCACAGTATCCAGCTGCCCCCAACCTGGTCTACCTACACCAAATAAATACTGGAAAAGCGCTGTGCTACAGGCGTGCCCTCTAGGGCGTCAGCCTAGTTGGCCTATGCCTAAGGCCGGCCATGGTTGCTGTTGATGTTCTGGGGATGGAGCCATAACACTTAGGAGTAGCCCCTCCAGTCCGGTGAGGGGGGGATGTGTGGCCACCCCACCTCCTGTGGTGACCTGTTGCCTGTGGATATCCGACGCACGCTGACAGACATTTCTGGTTAAATCACTGCAGTGATGTCGTACCTGCTCATATGTCCTATTATGCGTGCCAATGTCATTTACCCTACGGACAAGGTCTTGCCACAGTGCAGCCCTCTCCTGCTGATTCTGGCTGTTGCGGGAAAACAGTATGTCATAATCCCGCACCAGGCTCTGGTGTATCTCTTCATCTTCTGCAGCAGAGTAGGCAGGATTTCGCTGACCGGCCATGTCCCTGGAAGAGAACACAAACAGGATATCAGCAGACTATGTCAGCAATATATGGCACACATACTATACATGATACTCAACTGTAGTAATATACTACTACTCCCATATATAGTACGTGTGTGTCTCTTGGTGGATACACAAGTACATGGCCAGATATCGGTGCTCAGCCAACCCCTGTGCAACAATACCTGCCACATTCCATACAACATAGTAGCATGCCCAATCAGTCAGCACACTGAGACAGGTTCAATGCACAACCTCACTCTGGGGGTTCATACCAAGGTACTGTACATGGAACACCATCCACTAGTGTGATCTGGACACAAATTACTCGGCCTGGATATACATATCTCACCACCACCACCACCAGCACAGTAGACTACTTTGATATATATGTGATTAGACAGATATTCACTTGTTAGGACTGACATGGTATCCATGCAGCCCACTGGGCCAGTGGAAGCCACAACCCACACTGCTGACCCCTTTGTGAATGCTTCCCACGGACATCCCAAAGAATGCATGGAACATGCACACACATTTCTAACCCAGACCCTATGCACAAAGGTTAGGCATCCTGTCTGGTGGACCCCAGCCAAAGGCAGATTGTATAACGATAGAAGGAGGCTACTGCAGGACAGAGCAGATTCACATAAAGGGAAGGCATTGGTGGCCAGCACTGGTAATAAGCTACGGTCTCTCATAACAACATCCACGGCCTACTCAGGGAGGGAAATGGCCACGAACACTATAGATAACCACAAGACCTTCTTCAGTTATGTTAGACATATGAGTTACTACACACCTACTTAACATTCACTGAATACACAGACATTGGCAACATTCTGTCAGACAGGTTCAGTGCACGTATCCCCCCCTCCTTCTCCCCCACACTTAGAAATACTTATCACAGCTGAATGTAACCTCCCTATCATCTCAGATGTCCAGGTGAGGGCTGCCCTCAGCAAAGCAGAACACACAGCATCAATGTGACCTGATGGTATCCCTGGATGTGTGCTACGTGAACTCCAAGAGGACATACAACCGCATATAAGACTGATATTTAACCTTGGTACTACGTACTACGGGATATGTACCTGAACACTGGCATACAGCAACAGTGGTCCCACTCCACTAAGGAGGCACCTCTACTGACCCTAGGAACTACCGCCCCATAAGCTTAACCAGCCTGGTCTGCAAAGCTATGGAATGATTCAGTATGGGACACATATACAGCAATATTGGGTACCTGCAGACACTTGATCCCAGCCAGTTTGCCTTTGTGATGGGCTGATCCTGCCTTTTGAACCTGGTTGACCTTTCAAAACAGTCACTACAGCCATTGATGAGGGTAACGCAGTCCATACAGCCTACCTGGACTTGCCTAAGGCCTTCAACACAGTACTCCACTCAGGGATCATAGACAAGCTCATTAGCTTACATGTTACTACATATGTCACATGATGGGTTGCACACCGGTTGACATACAGAATCCATAATATCGATATTGCAGGAGCCATGTCAGACTCAATGCCAGTCACATGTTGTATCCCACAGGGCTCTGGCCTAGGACCCCTCTTGTTTGGCATTTACTTCTCAGATGTGAAAGCAAACATGTGCGGGTTGTGGATGACAAAGTTCCCAGATGACTGCAAACTAAGCGCCATAGTCGTTACACCAGCTGACACACACATCCTACAGACAGGCCTCACTGAAATGGACAACTGGTGCCAGGATCATGGCCTAACACTGAATGACATGTAATGTATAGTCATCCCCTTTGGGTGGAACTACGTGCACACAACATATCACATGGACATACCTATAGATACAGACCTATGACACATATGGAGGGTTCACAGTATGTAGACTATTAACTTGTTACTTTACATTACCTGTGTTTGTCGCAGCTGGTTGCATTACCGTTACTACAGCTTCCTGCTGCTGCTAGCCCAGCTTGCTACTGACACTGCTGACAGCTTCAACTTAGTTTGTGTAACATGTTTTGTTGTTTGTGTTCTTATTTTCTTATTTATTTATTTTTTTTCTTTCTCTCTCTCTCTCTGTCTGCCTCCGGACAGTGCAATGAAAGTATTGCATGTGTGGAGTGTGAGTACAGGATGCTTTTGTAGGTATCTGCATAAGTCCATGTGATGGTCTCTGCACCAATTGTAAGCCAGCATTTGCTAATTGCATGCAGCCAGTTGTGTACTGATTGCAGTTCTCACTGTGATTTCAGGACAGTGCTATAAAAGGGTATGTGAGATAGGCGTTGCCCTTTCAGATTGTAAGGGCGGGGACCATGCTGGTATGCTGTGGACACTGTTCTGTGAGTGTAAAGGTTAGTATCTCTCTCATGATTCAGGCTGTGTTGTAGATTAATATTTCTCCATTCCTCTCTCCTGTTTCCTGTAGTAAGTGTGTATGCACACTGACACCTACAACTATATATATATATATATATATATATATATATATATATATATATATATATGTGTGTGTAAATATACATACATTTATATATGTACATTAACTGACATTATTACCTACTAGCTACCAACTAGCATGGCTGTTTCTGTTCACACACTACTATTATAGAAATCCACTAGATTTGACAGTAAATATACATGACATGCTTTTTGTACTGCACATCCTATATTCCCTTTACATTCATTCCTACTATTACATGATATATTTATTTTAGCACAATGTTCTTGTATAGCAATCATGGCTTAGTGGTAAGTCATGCAGACTACTGTTTCCAAGGTCCTGGGTTCGGGACTTACAGTGGGATTTTATTTTGCTTTTGAACTGACTACAGGACCTGTCAATCAGAGTGACTAAGGCACTTTTAAGCAGTTGTAACCGGGTTAGCGCTGGTTTGCGCGGAGCTCCCGCATGCGCACTGGCATTCAGCTCTGCTCATACCTGCTTACAACCGCTTAACAGTGCTTACTCTGGCGCACACCCGCGCTATTTTCTTTGAAAGAAATGAAAATGGGGAGACAGGAAAGTGGTGAAAAAGGGGTCACAAAGAAGGTAAGACAGTAGGGAAACAAGCTTGGGTTTTGCAGGAGGAATGTAGGTAAGGCCCATAGCTGCCCATTTCTTCATCAGCAACAGCTGTGC
The DNA here is from genome assembly GCF_019279795.1 of Protopterus annectens. Lineage (NCBI taxonomy): Eukaryota > Metazoa > Chordata > Ceratodontiformes > Protopteridae > Protopterus > Protopterus annectens. The sequence continues at coordinate 148,065,761 of NC_056738.1, read as the reverse complement.
ATATGTTTGTAATTTGGTGTGACATTTGAAACCTTCCACCCCTGAGAGAGGTGACAGGACAACAATAATACTTGTTGTACAGCCAATTGTAATTGATAGTTTCCATGTCCAGCAGACATGTGTGCGGAATGGGCAGCTATGTATGGGGCGTCATTTTTTGTGGGTACAGAGTCCCCTTTTTTTTTTTTTTTTCAGGTGAGAGGGGTATGTCAGGTAAAGGAAGTCGGTATAGCTGGGGAGGTAGGTTGGGTAGGTCAACAGACAAGACAAACAAGACGCATACAGGGGCAGTGTATGACACATGTGGGGGGGGTTACATAATTGACGGGGATGGATGTTTGGATATCCAGAGCCCATGAGCCCACAGATGGCAACAGTGGAACTGATATCTCCACCTGTGGGCAGTTGCCACTGTTCCTTCACTGCCCAGGACGGGGCTGTGCTGGGGGCTGTGTAGGCCGGGCAACAGGCATGCCCGTAAGTTGTGCCACCTGTGCCTCAAGCTGGCGTAGGGGCCCAAGATCAGAGTCCCGGATCTCCCTACGCACCACAGTCCAGACGCTACAGAGGGTGAGTGGTGGTTCTCCTCTGGCCACACTTGCAGAGGGGGGACGGGCCCCATCCCCTGCAGCACTTCCACCCACAGGTGGCACAGGGCCACCAGAGGAGGGACCAGACTGGGCACTAGTGCCAGGTACACTCACCAGCTGAGGTGGGAGAGGTGGGTCCGCTGGAACCCGCCTTCCCTGTCGTCCTATGTTTTGCATTATGTCATGACAGTTTGGGTTAGTAACATACAATACCATTCGTGATTAGTTGTAACAGCATGCATGAGTATTCCCATTAACCAAACACCCAGATATTCACACATTGAACAGCGAGCATAACACATGCATAATTTGAACAGCAATACACAGTCCAACAACATGCAGGGTTGATTGATGGCAACAGGCCATCAGGTTTGGATGTATGAACAGGGCAGATGCATCAACGTACATGCAAATATTTATAACCCAACAGGACAAATGTCCAGGGGTGTTAATTGTGATTGCACATACCAATTTCACGTGGAATGGATTATATGTGGTTATAGGGTGGGGTGAAGAAAATATTATTAACACCTTCGAATACCAATACATATGCTGTACATTTCTAATAGCTACAGATATATACACACTACTGTTCTAACTACAGTTTCCTATATGATAACTACTTCAATTTGGTGATAGGACTATTACTGCTACATCAATATACATTTTATTGTTATTCATACACGTTCATATCTGGCTTTGTTCAGCTACATCATCCTGCTACATTTGCTTTATATAGCTATAGACAACTATGGATGTTTGGTATTTCAGACAATCATACTATCTGCATATTGCAGACTGAGAGCAACATATCCAGATTTTGGGATACACATTCCAGCTGCAGCAACACTTTGAACACATTTCGCAGTTTGGTTCTGCTTGTCACATTCATTTCATTCTGTACTGACTGCAGTATACTTTATTCAGGGGTTATTACTACTTTATTGGTGGATTCATAACTCTTTCTCACACTCTCTCACTTGTTTTCATTTTACTATTCAGGATGGTACTTACTTCTAGGCTTTATTGACATGTTTTACCTGTAGTTATTACAATCCTTTCCAGCAGTCTCACTTCTGTTGTGTTTCAGTATTTCATCAGGGATATATTTCACACATGTGATTTGCTTATCTTCTGCAGCTGTACTTTTCAGCCTGCTGCAGGTTGTGTACTATTATATTACAGGTGGGGCATCTTTATTTCAGACTTTATTTCAGACATTTTCATTTTTCTGTTTGGATTGCAGACTGCAACACACTTTTGTAATCAAGCAATACTTGCAAACACTCTTACACTGTTACTTGCACATTTTATTACTTAGTGACTACACTGCACTCTTTTGCTAACTGTCATACTTTTCTATTTCTTTACAGTTACTGGGAGAGGATTACTGACCTGCCTGGTGGTGCAACCGCACCAGCCTATCGCCATAGGCTCTGCGGTTCACAGAACGGACACCTGCAGCTGTAATATAAATGAAGTAATATTGGAATACACATCTCCATAATATCAGCTAGTTTAATTTCTTACATACATAATTAAATGTAACTTACTCAGTAGTGGGGCGTTGGGCATTTGCCGGGCCTCCTGGATCCAAAGGTTCAATTGGTCCTGCTTACGTCTCTCCAGGTCCGCATGGTGGTGATGGACCTGCTCACCAGTCCTTGGAATCCCTGTGGCACTGGTGAGATCATGAGCCAACCGGTCCCACGCCTCAGCCCTATATGCTCCCCACAGGACCTGGCCCTGCATGAGTTGGGCCTCATGATTGTGGACTAGGAGCCAGACCATATATCTGGACACCTCAACGCCCCACCTCTGTGCTCGAAAGCAACTACCCTCACCTACTCCTGACATTCTGGCTGCAAGTTAGTTCTACAATCGTTTATGCTGTGTATTCCCGCCTATGGGGCTTATATATGCCGTTTTTCCCGCACTTATCTGTGATTGGCCATTTTGGAATTGTATCAACTTCACAAAACCTGCTTTGTCATGCTCCACTTTCTATTCATTCCTATATATTTGCTATTACTGCATTTCTAAGTACAGCTGTCATTGCTTAGTGGTTCAGTACCTTGTCTATGGTGCATGGTATCCTGGGTTTGAACCTGGCCACTGCTTTTTATATTTTATGACTGTCTAGACAGGCTAGGGGGTGTGTCTGTGTAAAGGCAGTTTTGTTACAGCTTTCTCAACGTTGCCCGTCGGTTAGCTTGTTGGCGTGGTGCGCAGCTCTGCGCAAACGGGTTACACTGCTTTAGCTTCATTTGGCTGTCAGCACGCATATTACGCTCAGCTCAGCTAGGGACACACAGTTTCAGCGTGTTAAACCACTGCTCACCTTCGGGCACTCATTTTACATCTGTTAAACCACTGGTCACCCACGGGCAGATGCACTCACCTTGTTAAACTGTAGCTCAGCTATAGGCACATCTGGCATTTTTTCTTATTTTGTTATCTCATATTTCTTCAGAATAAATGGCCTATTTCATTACATTTTACATAAAATATAATTTTATATGTGTACATATATGTCAGGGACTTGTTTCGTGCTTATTTCACTAAAAATAAAAATTGATGTTGTGGGGGCTCGAACCATGACTGCCTGCTCTTCAGCCAACGTCTACCACTACGCTATTGCTTTTTGACTTACTTTGCATAGTTAGTTCTTATATGCTTTTCCACTTACTGCTAACTGTGGCTGAGCTACAGGCACACCCATGCAAACGAGCGCACTCAAGGGCAAACATCTTTACAATTTAAAAAAAAATATATAAAATGTTCATTTATATATTTTATGTTCATAGTCTGTGGGGGCATGTGTTGTGTTGTGTTTATTCACATTTCCATGGACTCTGTAGTGGGTGTTTACTTTGGGCACTTTTACTCTTCTGGGGGCGTGTCTGCTTGCAGGGCTCGGCTTACGGACACACGCCCTACTGTCTTCCACGGACCGTGTTAGCCTTAGGTGTGATTCAGCATGCCCTCATGCATATGCATGACATGCTGACGTCACACCGTTTAACTGCAGCCTCCGTGTAAGCCTTGTATCTCTTACATGGAGGCTTCGTGAATCCTGCCCTATGTTTAAATAAAGAGTAATTTCTCAGTAATTTGCTTTGTTTATTTATTTATTTATTTATTTATTTTACAGCCTCTTATATTCAGGAATTAGTCTGCAGTGACTCTAATTAGCTTATTCATTCATATAAGTAGCTTAATCCTTCAACTTACAGTTTATTTACATATATATATTGTTTACTTAACTCTTTATTTTATTTTGATAACCCCATTAGTCCTGGTTGATGAAGCCTTTTTTGAAAAGATCACCTGGGGAGAAAAGATTTTAGCAAATAGATTCAAACATGCACAATCTTGGGACTTTATTACTGTATTATACAGTACACAAACCAGTTGATAGGAATCAGTCTATGTTTGTGTTATCTACAGCATAGCATATGCATTCAGCACAAACCTAGACAGATATTTATATAATCTATAACTAAGTGCAAAACTATCAGTTACATGTTCACTGTGGGTTTAGTGGAATCCATACCTCTCAATTGTCCATATTTTCAAAGAAATTCCAGATTTTTGCCTCATATTTTTGGTCTGTTCCTCATAAAACTTGTGAATTTCTGGAAAATTGCCGATGACTGAAGCCACTAAATAATGGAATACATTTGAATTTCAAAGGTTATTATCTTTCAGAAAATACACGCTAATACAAATCAGCAAATCATGTAATTTTCACAACTTTCTATGTTTATAAGAGTGATATTTAGAGTATGTTCTTACTTTTGGGCTTTTGCCACCCCATTATTTTAGGTTTTGTTCAGATTTCTTGCACTAGGAGGGTGAGAGATATAATGGGATAACATCTCCAATGTGTCTTTCAAATGTCTACATATACTATAGACCTGCTTAAAATATACAGTTTAGTGTTAATTTGTATACTATAAGCTGTGATGATGTATTATACAAAAAATGTTTGCCTATTTAAGACATGCTTAGCACCAACCATGATATCACACATGCATTTAAATACTGTAAAAGGTCTAGTGTCTAGCATAACACTATACAATTCAATGATTCACTCGTGGTGGTAAGAGGATGTTAGATTTCACCAGCATTCCAAAAAATTAAAGAAGATAAACAACAAATTATATTAATTATAATAACCAACTATTACATTATGTAATTGAGGAAAAATTGTAGCAGAGCAACTGAAATGCTATATACGCACATGCCTTTGAAAACGGGTTTGAAATTATACAAAACAGTTTAACTGCTTTGTTAACTGAATCTGAGTGCCAGTTTGCTCATCTTGGAAAGATAGTCTTACAAAAAAGAAATATATGACTAGAAGACCTGTCACTTATGTCATTGATATTCTTACTAGTCAGAGAGGTTAGTTATAAAATCTTCCTTGATGTAGCCATAGTATTATATAAGTCAAGTCAGAGAAGGGCCTATTCTGAGACGATTGTAACTAAAGATAAGCTGTTGATGCTTGATACTTCTAAGGTCTATATTTATTTGTTCTACTGCTTTTAGTAAGTCACAGGAATATGAGGAAACTGAAAATCTGTTCACAAAAACGAAGTGCTCTGGTAAAGGCTGAACTTAATTTTTGTTGCTCAGTTCATCCAAAACCAAAGAGCCCCAGAATAATTTTAGAATCAGTATAGCCCTAGTCACAATGTAACACGTTTCTGATGACAGCAGCCATTTTATTCTGTGTAAAACTCTAGTTTTGTGATTATCTACTGTTACAGCCACCTGTAACTTAAAACTGAGGTTAAGCAAAAACCAGATACTTAGAACTGGAGACCTCCTCATCAGGTCCTGAAGAAGTAATAATACTGCTATTTTAAATGAAAGGTAACATACAGAAGAAAAAAGCTAAAATGAATGAGTCTTATTGTATTACTATGTTGAAGAGAGGCAGTTGAGTAATAAAGGAATATTAGTTGCTTTATTTAATTAATATGTTGTGAATGTAATTTCTATACTGGATCAGCTGTTGTGAATGTGAATGGAAATTGTGAGAGACAGGCTGAGTGACAAATAAGGTACAGTGGTGCAGCTGTTGTGTTGTCGCCTCACAGCAAGAGGTTCTCCGGTTTCATTCTCAGCTGGGTTGCCTTGTGTATGGAGTCCGCATGTCCTCCCTATGTTTGCATGGGTTTCCTCCCACGTTTCAAACACATGCACCTAGAGTGTTTTTCCGCATGCCTCCACTAAAACTTGTCTTCATTTCAAGTCAGACTTTCCCAGTAAACAAATGCTAAATAAATAAGGACATTTTGAGAAAATAACCAAAGTGGAGGATATGCTGTTTTTTGACTGAAGGGAATGATACATTAGGAAGTGTTTAATATGGGCCTGTGGGATACAGGAGATGTGTAGACAGATGACAGTTAGTGATGTTGGAAGCTGGGAAGTATAATGCTATGGCTTTCCTGTGTGATGGGTACAGGGAGGGTAGGCTGGGTTTAATCTCTAATTTCACTGTGTGTTACTATTCAGGGAATATGTAATGCTGGGGGATACTGACTAGAATAAATGCAGACAGAGACTTGACAGTGGCTTGAAGTCACCTCTTGGTGGTGATGAAGGCGACACATAACTAGACCATGTTTGGTTCCATTACATAACAAAGCAGAAATATGCCTCCAAGTGAAAGTGAATATGATGCAAGAAAAAAAGTTTCATCATTATGATGACCAGACTTCCCCATATACTGTGGATTATTCTTTTTTTGGACACTAAGAAATTAATGTGCCTTATTAGCAGCAAAGCAGGTGAAAACTAGGTTGCCCATTATATATAAAGTACAGTTGTGTACATAAATGTAGATGTTCGAGTGTGTTCACTGTTGCAGTCATGACTCTAGGGTTCTTCCTGCCAGCAGCAGCCCTCGATCGGCCAGAATCCCAAAGTCTGGATTGGGCGTCAGCTGAGGTCGCTTTTATCCTGACGTCAATGCGCCAGGAAGTATAAAGACCTCAGCCGATGCCATTACCCCAGTTTTTCTTGCCCCAGATGTCAGGTGCCCAAAACCTCAGCAGCTAAAATGCCTCGTAACAGACAATACCCAAAGAAAAAATAAAAGAGGGGGTAGGAGAGAGGGTAACTCAAACTGCAACAGTGAACTCACTCGAACATCTGCATTTATGGTAAGAGTACACTACTGTACTATGTCCTTCATGGTTCACTGTTGCAGTCATGACTGTAGGGTTGAGTCCCAAAGCTAAGAAAGGGTGGCTGGAGGAGAAACAGAAGGAGCGGCCACAAAACTTTGCAAAACCGGCCCTAGATTTAGAATAAAGCGGGAGGTTGTAATGCTTAGAAAAAGTATGCACAGAACTCCAAGTAGCAGCCTCTAAAATATCCTTGGTAGGAACCCCACAAAAAAGGCTGCTGAAGTAGCAGTAGCCTGGGTAGAATGAGTCCTAATATTAACAGGAACTGGATTGCCATGATAAGAGTAACAGAACTTGATGCAGTGGGCAATCCACTTAGAAATAGTATGCTTAGTGATTGCTTTCCCTAGAACAGTAGGAGCATAAGCGACAAACAATTGGTCAGATTTCCTGAATATCTTGGTCCTGTCCAGGTAAAAACAAAGCTGCCTGTGCACATCTAAAGAGTGCAAAAGACTTTCTTCCTCACTTTGAGGATTAGGATAAAAAGTAGGAAAATGAATAGTCTGATTCAAGGCCACTGCCGAAACCACCTTAGGCATAAAGGTGGGATTAGTCCTTAGGGAAACCCTGTCCTGATGAAAAATAATGAAGGGTTCCACAGCCATGAGTGCTTGCAATTCTGAAATTCTTCTAGCAGAGGTTATAGCTAAAAGAAAAGCAGTTTTCCAAGACAAAAATTTTAAACCAGTGGAAGCTGCAGGTTCAAAAGGAGACTAGGTTAATTTTTCCAAAACATAGTTAAGATCCCAAGTGGGAACAGGTGCACTTATAGGGGGCAGAACATTCTTAGCCCCTCTAAGAAATTGTTTAAGTAATGGATGAGAAAAAATCAAAGGATCCATATTGTAATGTGCAGAAATAGCAGAAGCATGAAGCTTGATAGATGAAAAAGATAGGCCCGTATGTAACAACTCTGCCAGATACTTTAAAATCAGAGGAATGTTCGGAACAGTAGAATCACCACCTTGGACCTGATTCCAGGAGCAAAATCTTTTCCATTTACCTGCATAAGATTTCCTAGTGCTGGGCCGTCTAGCCTCAAGGATTGCATCCATTACCTGTTTGGAAAGAGTAGAGATGTTTACAGACCCTGGATCCGCCAGGCAGCTAGATTCAGAGTTTTGACATGACTGTGCAGGATCCGGCTGTCCTGTTGAGACAGCAGATGAGGGATTTGAGGAAGAATCCAGGGAGGCTCCTGAACTAGGTTCATCAGAGTGGAATACCAGAATTGTCAAGGCCAATTGGGAGCCAGTAAAATCATTTGCGGTCTGTCTGTTTTATCTTCAGAAGTACCCGAGGTAGAAGAGGAAAAGGAGGAAAAGCATATACTGAGAGGTGTTTCCAACTGAATGAGAGGGCATCCACTTGCCATGCTAGTCTGTGGTAGGTCCTGGTGCAGAATGTTGGAAGTTGATGATTCTGAGGGGATGCAAAAAGATCTATGTCCGGACATCCCCATGCCTGTACTATCATCCTGAATATCCGAACATCCAACATCCATTCATGCGGATCTGAAAGTGTCCTGCTCAATGTGTCTGCCAGAGTGTTGCCTTTTCCTGGCAGGAATTGTGCCTGTAAGTGGACTCTGCAGGTCAGTGCAGTATACCACAGAGCCATGGCTAACCTGCACAGGGGGTAAGAGTGAGAGCTCCCCTGCTTGTTTATGTACCACATCACTGTAGTGTTGTCTGTCTTTATCAACAATTGCCCTGGTAGAAGAAAGTCCCTGAAGGCTATCAGAGCATTCTGTACAGCAAGCATCTCCTTCAAATTTATGTGCAGGTGAATTTACTCCTTTGTCCAAACACCCTGAAGACATCTCCCGTGCATGTGGGCTCCCCAGGCATAATCTGAAGCATCCGTTGTCAGAACTTGGTTGGTTGGTGGAGGATAAAAAGGCCTCCCCTTGTTCTGGAGACAGGCTTCGGCCCACCAAAGAAACTCTTGCTGTAGACATGGCAAAATCGTGATCACTGTTTCCAAACTGTGGTAATGCTGAGACCACACACTCTTGAGGTACCACTGTAGTTTCCTCATTTGCAGTCTTGCATATGGTATTAGGAGAATGCAGGAAGCCATGTAACCTAAAGCCTGCAGAACCTTTCTTGCAGTCAGCTGTTTCATTGAAGCCAGGTGTTGGAAAAAAGAAGCCATTTGCGCTTTCTTGTCTGGTGTCAAGGAAGCCATCTGGGTTGTAGTACTCAGAAGAGCACCCAGGAAAGTAATCTGTTGTGTGGGCACCAGATTTGACTTCTTTAGATTCACTGTGAATCTGAGGTACTGTTGAAGATGCTGCACAAAAGCTAGATGCTGAAGTAGAGTGTCTTTGTCATCCGCTTGAATAAGACAATCATCCAGATAAGGGTATATTTGAATCCCCTTCTGTCTGCAAAACACCATTACTGGTGCCAGGCACTTTGTAAAGACCCTGGGCGCAGTAGATAAGCCAAAGGGCAGCACAGGGAACTGGTAATGCTTCGAGTCCATTTTGAATCTCAGATACCTTCTGCATTCTTGCCTTATAGGAATATGCAGGTAAGCTTCCTTTAAGTCCAGAGTCACCATCCAAGCGTTCTTGCCCAACATAGGCAGCAGCTGCTGCAGAGTGAGCATGTTGAATTTTGGTACATCTAGGAAGGTGTTTAGTATGGAAAGGTCCAGGATTGGTCTCCACAAATTTTCTTTCCTGGGAACCAGGAAAAGTCTTGAATAAAAACCTTGCCCTATTTCTAAATTTGTTACCAATTCTATGGCCCTCATAGATAAGAGGGACTGAACCTGCAGTTGTGCCTCTGCCCATTGATGATTCAGCAGATCTGTCCAACCGTTCGATCTTGGAAAGGTGTGGAAATAAAATCTGTAACCTCTTGAGACTATGTCCAGAACCCATTTGTCCTGGGTTATGCGACCCCAATTTTGATAAAAAAGAGAAATCTTTCCTCCCAAAGATGCTTCCAGGAGAGGAGCCCCTGGAACCAAAAAGGGAGAGTCATAAAGACTGTTTCCGGTAGGATTGAGACTTATCTTCACCACCTTTGGGAGAGGGGGCAGGCCACTGCCTATTCCTAAAAAGGGTTTGTGCCTGTCCCCTACCTCTGGAACGCCTGAATCTGCTTCTCTGAGGCCTGTCCGAGCTTGGAAAAGACCAAGGTTTAGCTGGCCAGTGCCTGCTAAATCTAGGAGGTTGCACCTGTAGAAAATCCTTAACCGTCTGCATAGATTTGGCTTTGTCCTCCATTTTCTTTAATACCTCTTCAGCTTTAGCCCCAAACAAAACATCGTGCTGCAAAGGGGCATCCAAAAGATTGGCTTTAACCTGATCTGGCAAGCTTTGTTCCTTTAACCAAGTATGTCTTCTAATAACTGCGCCAGTTGTCGCAGCACTACAAGAAGCTTCCAAAGAATCAAAACCACAATGCAGGGTATGTTTACCCACTTGTTCAATAGCATGCAATAAATTCTGTAACTCCTTGTCATCCGCACCAATAGAAACAGCTGACATCTTTTGCTTAAATACAGACAAAAGGTATTGCTGATACTTTAGCATATGAAATTGACAGTTCAAAGCTCTAATAGACAATGTAGCAGAAGTATAAACTTTTTTACCCCATCTTTCCAAAGCCCTGGACTCTCGGTCAGAGGGAATAGGATGTTTAGCAGAGGCCGCCTTAACACCCTTAGGGCCCTGAGAAAATGTTTCCGGATCAGGTGAAAGATTCTTAAAAAGATTGTGAGAATCTGGAACCCTATAATACCTATCTGGTTTGACCGGAGCAGGGGGAAAAGAATCAGGAGAGAGGGAAGCTTCTGAAAAAACATCCTGTACAATGTCCAATACAGGGGGAATAGCAAGAGGCTTATGCAGAGGGAGAAGAAGAAAATCCCTAAGCCTTTTCTTGGTTTCAGGGAATTCCTGTCCTTCCCAGTGAAAATGCTCCCTCATATCATGCAAGGTTTCACCAAAAGAATAATCTCAGGAGGAGAGGCTGAAGGAAAGGAATCTTCAGCATCAGAATCCTCATAAGGAGGAAAGGAACAATCATGCTCAAGGGAAGAAGCAGAACAAACAGAAATTTGGTCTGCAGAATCATAATCGGACTGTAATCTAGGCTTTTTGTCAGGAGGGGGATGAGAACCCCTGATCATAGATAACAAATCTTCAGCCATTCTAAGCATCTGCCTTTGAGGCCTAGGACCCTGATCAAAAGGCGTCTATGCTTGCCATTTCTTTTTAGCTGGAGCCGTAGTCATTGTCTTAGAATGCAAAACTGAATCCATATTTACATGAAGCTGTGAAGCCCTGAAAACTCCCTCAGATGCCGGTACCTGCCTACCGGCTCCAGACCCAACTGAGGGAGTAGTATCCAAAGGTCCATTCCCTGGCAATTCTGAAGGCCCCATCAGCTCCACACCGGAGTTGGTAGAGGCAGTCAGTTCAAAAGAGGTGGACGACAGGGACTGCAAAGGTGCCTCACTGATGACCGACGAACCAGCAACTGGCAATAACTGAGTAATATCCTCTGCTTTGGACCTCGGAGGCCTGTCTTTATCTTTGCGCCTCTTACACACACTAGAAGCCAGAAAAGAATCCGGACATATTATAATTAAACCTTTTACCAAAATAGTAGAAGGCAAAGTTGTACCTACGCCTAATAGTACGCTGATTAAATCTAGCACAAAACCCACAATTAGCAACATTGTGGTCAGGCCCCAGGCAGGGAATACAATAAGAGTGAAAATCCCTATGAGGTATTTGTTTCCCACAAGAAATACAATTATTAACTTTTTCTGACATCTGCAAAAAAAAGACCTCCCCAACAGGGTACTTATCTTAAAAAATGAAAAATCCTGGAAGTAAATCCAAAAACAGACAGGAGTAGGCCGACCAGCATCAGCAAACTGCTCAGGGCATCACGCGGCAAGAAAGACTGGGGTAATGGCGTCGGCTGAGGTCTTTATACTTCCTGGCACATTGACGTCAGGATAAAAGTGACCTCAGCTGATGCCCAATCCAGACTTTGGGATTCTGGCCGATCGAGGGCTGCTGCTGGCAGGAAGTACCCTACAGTCATGACTGCAACAGTGAACCACGAAGGACATCCATGGTTCTTCAACAGATGTCATATAGATAACATTCTTCAATTTCTTTATATGATTTTGACACCACTTCAGTTTCTGGCCATTATTTTACAAGCCTAAGGTACCACTGTTGTCACCAACTCACCAACAGATTGACAAAATTATTTTACATTCTTCAGTAATAACTCATTAGTTTTGCAAGATCTGCAGGCTGAATAGCCAGCCCAGTGTGTCCATTGTAAATTGGGCATATCCCGATACAAACAAGTCCAGCTGCTGAAGTATTCTTGAGTGACCTGACTGTATTATCATATGCTCTACTGCTATAACAATACAGTATCTATACAAAACAAAAAGATACTTGACATGCATGCAATCCAGGACACCATTACAGGCACATAGTCACACTTCCAAATTGTTCCAAGTCACTGTCTGGTTAAATGACTTGCTCAGTGTCACACAATGCACAAATGAACACTGAGAAAATAAAATGCTGTACCACACAAAGCAGCTCACTAAAATTTCATAGTGGGACAGAGCAAAATATGAGACAAATATGAAATGTTCTGTCAAGCACTGGACAGTTGAGAGGTATGTTTATAATGCCAGTACAATCGATCGTACTTCGTACTATTGGTAACCATACCTCTGATCTGTCCAGCCTTTTACAGAAATTCCATGATTTTCATATTTTAACCCTGCCCCTCATAAAAGTTTTGATTTGCTGGTAAATCATTGATAATTTGTGTCAGTCAGTAATGTCACAGATTAGAATTTCACAGAAACACAAAGACAAACCAAGATAGAGATGCTATTTTCTCTGTCACCTATCGTGCCCTGCACTAATGTACTGTGCAAGTGTAGTGACAAAATACCATAGACTTGCACAGGACATCGGCATAAGGGGAAAAGGCTGAACTGCCATTGTACAAGACATTATTTAAGAAATGTAAGCAATTTCTTTGTTAAAAAATAATGTAATAATAACAATAACCTCCTCCTAGATGTGGGTATCACAGGATTTCCTCACAGATGGCTTTGTTTGATCACACAGACTGCACCCTTGTGATCAAACCACATCAATTATAGGTAAATCCTATAATACCCACAATCATTTATGGGTTATTGCTAGAATAATAAGTGCCTCTTTGGACAAAGATTACTTTTCATCACAATTTCAATTAACATTTAAACTTTCTCAGTCTCAGTGTCTAATGGTAGAATTACTTGCACAATGAAAAGCATTGCTTCTGGAGGGAGGTCACATTGCATTCATGAATCTGGATGTTAAAGTTTTCTTGTTACCATTGGAGTCCTAACACTTAATATTGGCATATCTATGTCAGTCATTATGCCTTTCACCATCTGACTACCAGTTGTAAAAACAGTTTTTTTTATCTCTGATATATATTCATATCTCAAACACCTCCAAATTTCCAGCCAGGTACTTGCATGACCTTCATTCCTTGATGCAGATAATGATCCATAGAACCAACACGATATTATGATCCTCAAAATCTTTTAGAGCAAAATTCAATGTCATCTATTTCTAAGCAATTCACTCCTTAAAATTTAACCACAATCATTTGTGAATCTGTTATTTTAGCCATTTACGACAGAGATTCACCTAATAATGCCATTACTTGAGCACTGTCCAGTTTTTTTAGAAAAGTCAGAAAAGTCTCCTTCATCCTCCATCTCTCTCTCTCTCTCTCTCTCTCTCTCTCTCTCTCTCTCTCTCTCTCCTTTCCAAGATAATGGACCAAATTTTCCTCTCCAGAGGGCAATCAAAATATCAATTTGAAGAAGAGCATATCAATACTTTAAGTGTCCTGGCCATATTTCCCCTATTCTATAAAACGTCTACCTTAGGTCTTCCCTGTTACAACAGATCCCATAATTAGTGAGGTCATCCTACAGAATACAAGTAAATAAATAAAATTCACACAAAACCTGGTCGTATTCCAAACAATTCCAGCTAACATTCTTAAATATTAATATCTTGTTTTTTGACACAAACTATCCTTCAGTCAGCTTCCATCAGCTGTGAAATATCTTAAGTAAGCAGAACTCCCACAGAAAATGTTATGCAGTTTCAACTACCAGAGCCTGTTGCCCTGTTTTCTACTTCTCTTCACTAGCCCCTAAGAGCAACTAATATTCAAATTATACTGCCCACCGGATTAGATTACTGTTATCTAATGTAAGGATCTCCACTGGTAATATAGTTCCACAAATGCAGCTAGAATATAGAGACTCAGCTAGAATATAATCCCATCCAGGTTATAAATATTTAAAAAACACACTGGAAATCCATGCCTCTATTGTCTAAGTATAATACTATTTATAGCATACGCTCTACAGACCTGGACAGAATACGCATTTCTCTTAGGGCTAAATTCTATATATGCAAGTTAAACTACAAGCATATTTTTCCTAACTTCTGTCATACACTGCAAAATCTAGTTGTCAAGAAAAGGCCAAATACTGCAAATCTCAGCATTTTGGTATGTCTTCTTCTGCATCTGTGTTTATCAACTCTGTTCAAGTTGCAAATTCTTTATTTCTTCCCCTGGCCACTGCTACATTCCACTACCCTCTCTTAAGGTACTGGTTGATCTAACCTCATTAATGTCTCAGATGACATATGTGTAGCTGATAATCAAGTACATTTATGAGCCACACTCCTATAACCTCTCCCCAAAAATTATCTCTGCACAGTTCTTTAAACCTGTTCCAGAGTACTGGCGCATTGAAGGCAGAGTCAGTAAAAGTGACTACAGTATATTTAAGTAACAGAAAATAATAAACTACATTTATTTTAACCTTAGTTTACTAAATTAAATTCTAGCAAGACAGCCTGATATAATTTGTGGTATAGTATGATGAATGCAAAGGTGAGAAAAGTTGCGTATTGAGGTGCAGGATGGTCAGGTTTAAGGGACATGAAACACTCCCACCTAGGTGTTAACCCTTATATCACTGGATAGGTAGTCAACTGGCTCACCAACAAAATGCATACTGTCAAATTTGGGGACTCCACCTCTACCAGTAAACCAGTTACCAGCAGAATACTACAAGGATCTGTGCTGGGCCCTCTACTGTTTGGAATCCATTTTGTGGAAGCCCAGGTAAAAGTAGATGGCCTGTGGCTTACCAAGTTTGCTGATGATTGCAAACTGGATGCAATCATTGGTCCCCAAATGATGTTAACATATTACAGAATGGGATGACACACACACTGGCTATGCCCCTGTACTAAACCTGACTGATCATTTTTCTACTTTTTCTACTCATAACAGGTACTGCCTACCCACTACTTCCCTACAACTAGCTCTACCTTCCTTCTTGCCACTTTACCTTTTTGCTATTCCTTACCCTTCTTTTCAGCCCCTAAGCTTACTCATAGTGTGAAAACTCTTTTATTTATATAAAAGACACACTTATGCCTCTTTTATTTTGACTTTCTGTATTCTACCTGTAATCTGAACTGTACCTGCCTACTGTACTGCAAAGTATTTCTGCTCTCTCTGTAATTTTTCCACTGTACCTGCCTTTGGCACTGTGAAGTATTTCTGTCCTCTTTGATTTTTTCCAGCCTACCTTCTAATGTTCTTTGTAAATATAAAGGTTTTATTTCCTCTTATCCCAGACCTATTTCTCCCAGACTATAGTATATTATTAGACCTATTTTTAGCATTGTACCCGGATTTTAAAATGGGAGGTACTTAGACCTCTGATAATTTCTGTATTTAACCTGTAACAACATTGTATATAAAAATGTTTATTTGTTGCTATTTTTTGCACAGAGCTTATCTCCCCGGGCCTCTACTGAAAATGGACATGTATCCAGTTAGACTATTCTGGTCAACAAATGTAAAATAAAAATAAAATAAAAATAAATAAATAAAAATTATTGGTGCCAAAGCCACAGACTAAAACTAAATGCAAAAAAGTATATTATTATCCCCTTTGGTAAATAGAAACTCCCTGAAAATTACAATATTGACAGCAACCCCATAAGTTCAAATGCAGTGGTGAAAAATTTGGGAACACTGGTTGATAACAATCTAAACTTCGATCACCATGTGTCCACAGTGGTAAGGAAAGCCTTCTACATTGCTCCTTTCATAAATAAGGGCATCACATTCAAGACTAAGGATGTTATAACTACCAATAGAGTACAATGCTCTCTTTTGCATGTATATCACCAGATACCTACAGCAGCTGGAGAGACCACAAAGGTTTCTCACCAAGAAAATTCATGGCCTCCAAAACATGACCTACATGAAAAGACTGAAAGCCTTGTCACTGTAATTTGTATCCTACAGGATGCTGACAGGCAACTTGTACCTGTCCTGGCCTACAGAGCAGTCCCTGACACTGCCCTAATGGAAATGCTGCACATCTGCAAGTCAAATGGGACAAGAGTCATTCACTCCGGGGATTGCAACCTAGCCTGTGACATTAACAGAACATGCTGGAGAGACAGCTATACCTCCCAGAGATCACTGTGGAATAAACTCCCAGTTCACGTGAAGCAGAGCTCCTTAATAATCCTATTCAAGCGCCACTTAGACAATCGAATGGGAGACTGTAAATTTGCCTATGTCCCTCATGGAAAGGGCAGTCAGTGCTGAGCATATACTCTTTGTGAAGAATGACCATCTAACCAAGGTCAATTAGGGAAAACGGGTATAACATAGCTAGTCTTGTAAAGGCCCAGGGCCATTAGCCTAATAACCTCCTATGAACCTATGACCAGAGGAATCCAGCACGTCTTTTTTGGATCCTGTGCTCTTCAGTCTGTTTTTCTTAGATATGTCTGTGTAGGATAAATCTTTGAAGATGACACAAAGATAAGAGCTGCAATAGATAATGAGGGGCAGAGTATGAAGAAGGACTTGGAAAGGCTGGTTACATGATGGAGAGGTTCGTCAGAGGTAAATACAAAATACAGCCTTTGGGGTATAACAACTGAGATGGGAGGTACCTGCAAGGGAAGAAAGTGTAAAGGGAATCTAGGAGTGATTATAATGACAAGACTGTACCACCATAAAGAGTGTGAGAGAGGAGTATTAGCAAGAAGGCTGGAGATTATCCTAAGGGGGAGGCAGAGACAGAAGTAAAGTAGCAATGTTCCTAGAATACAGTACTTAAATATTAAAGTGAAAAGACATTTTGAGAATGGCAAGCAATTTTGAGGGCATATAAAACAAGTGAGTACAAAGTTGAGACATATGAAAAGACCAGGGGAGACAGTGGGGGGCATAGTATGGGTTCACAAGGTAATGCTGGAGTGATAGGAAACAATTGACCTATGTAGGACGGACAGAGGAAGATAAAAACATTACAGGTAAATTGCTGATAGAACAAACTATGTTCTAGGTAAGAGCAAGTTCTTTACCTCAAAGAGAGTTTTGGATGAATGGAACAGATAACTGCAATGGATGATGAAAAAAGAAACTAAGATACATGAAAGGCAGCATGGGAGAGATGAAAAGTAAGGTAAAAGGGAGAGGAGTGGAGAAATCCTGAATGCATTAAACTGTGAGCTAAGCAGGCTCAAAGTATCCTTCTGATGACAAATAAATAAATGACACATAATGTAACATCCTTCTAACTGCAATACTGCTTAAAAGGCATATCAAGTATTTATTCATTAATTATGTCTCTTTGCAGTCTTGACTGAAACCAATGACCATTATACTTTCTCTTATTTCTGCAGGTTTCTGATGAAGCGTATGGTGCATACGTGAAAGCGCTCATTTCGTCCTTTTTATCGTCTGTGGAATAAAGAAGAAATTTTAACTTTATACTGGTGGCTACTTATTGAATGGTGTGATTCTAGCAGCCGTTTTGTTCTGGTTCACTTGTGTTTTATATCAACATTTCTGCAGGTTTCTTAGATCTGTATCTACTGATCATCACCCCCCCCCAGTGTTCATGTGACTGTTTGTTTTTCCCATTCTAGATATCTTTACCATGGAGATAAGAGATGATCACATGGGACATCACCTAAGCAACCATCATTAATTTGTGCCCAAAGTGGCATTCTGTCAAAGAAGCCTTTCTACTGCACCCCTAACCTTTGTCCTGGTGCCTAACATGAGCACCCAGTAATAGTAGCCTCTGCTGTCCTCCGTGAGTGTGCATCCTTCCATCCATATGTTAATAAAAGCTTCCATTGCTGTCTGGGGCTGCTTAGCTATCTATCCAGTTCAGGCAACTGAAACAATAAGAAGGGCAAGCCAGCACTGCAGTTCACTCCCATCTTCCTCTGCTCAGGTCTTCTGGAACCCAAATCATTATTCGAAACTTAGGTCATCTGGGTTATAGTCAACAGGTCTTTACCCTCTGTGCCACAGAGACAGTCTACCTTTATACTTTCTGTTTTATAATTTTTTAGATGTACTTCTGAGCATTGTGAGTTTGGACCATTACACTAACAATATTTATGTTATTATTTTTTTATTTAACATTTGTTTACTGAAGAGTCTGACTTAGGACAAAATCAATTTTCAGCAGAGGCCCGGGGAGAAATGCTCGAGAGACATGTCTTTGAAACGTGGGAGGAAAACAGAGCACCCACATGAACGACATGCAGACTCCATTAACAAGGCATTCTATCTGAGAATTGAACCAGAGAACCTCTTGCTGTGAGGCAACAATGCTACCGCTGCACCACTGCATCATCCAACACATTTAAAGAAACAAATAAATAAATAATGCATGCATAAATACATAACAGAATTGATCCAAGAAGAACGAGCCAAGAACCCAGCGAAGCAATAATACACCTCTTTGTTGTCAAAACAACAAAACAACAAATAATCCAATCCACTCGAAAAAATAAATCCAATAGTATAAGGACAAGATTAAGCGCTTTCATCCACTCTAATGTGGACTTCCTCAGAATCAATTTAATTAATTAAATGGCTCATTTTAAAGTGTTTTTGGTGCCAACTTCATGTGGTATTTAAAGACATATTCCTCATACTTTTTCTAAAAACTATTTCCTAGCTATGAACATAGTTTTAGAAACAAGTTAGTATACAATGCAAATCAAACAATCATTGTCTATGTAATGTAAATATTTAAAATATTAAAAATATTAAAATACCCTTATTTTTATACCTAAAACATATTTCCTTTTCATATCAAGCATAGTTCCTAAAATATGTTGATGTATATAATATATAATGAAATACCAAGCAAGCAATGCCTATGAAAAATGATAACCTATCCCACTAGTTATAGATATATCAATTTGAAACATCCAAAGCTTCTAAATAGTTTAAAAAATGTATATAAAATGTATATTAAAACCTAACAAAAGAACTGCGTTGACTTTAATAGCCTGTTGTTTGGGCTGAATATGAAAGTGCATTCGTGCATAATAAAGTGCAAAATATATAAAAAAAATAAGAAAATTGTATAAAAATTTAAATCTAAGTATACTATATAAAAATTGCAAGGTATAAAAGTACATAAATACGAAAAATATCCAGTATATTACTTCCTATCTAAAGTGTGTGTAAAAGTAGTATAATAAACTTATTATAAATGTTATATTTCCAGTAACTCATAAAAATGAGAAATAATATATGATGATTGAATAATCCATAATATCATATATAGGCAATATATAATATTGTGTTATTATATAATATTATTGTATAAAATGTATATATAATGGTCTAACGCAATTCTATGGCAGAGTATAATGAACATATTACACCATCTCTTAAGTATATGAAGGAATCATAATCATAATAATAAAAAATAATTAATAATAAAAATTAATAGATAAATGGAAAAATCTTAATCATGAAAAACATGAAGAATCTTGAGAAAAAACACGGAAGCTTTACATTAAAAATGATCTTAGCGATATATGTTCATTTAAGCCTGGCTTCGTGTATGCATCAGTTAATATTTGCCATTTTGCCTCCCTAACAGCGAAATAAGCCTTAAGGTTACCTCCTCTAATGTTGAAGATCACACGTTCTAAAATGGCAAACTTAAAGTAATGTGTATTGTCCGTCTCTTGTATATGTCGACATAAAGCATTACTACTATCATTCTTTTGACTGTATATAAATGTTCATAAATTTGCCTTCTAAATTTCCATTCAGTTTTACCAATGTAAAAACAACTACATTGATAACATCTGGCTAAATAAACAATATTCGTAGTATTGCAATTGCCTCTAACAAACTTTACTCTGGTCCTATTTATATTTTCTAGGATCAAATTTTCATCTTCATTAATTACCTTACAATACTGACCGCTTCCACACTTCCTGGTTCCTCTGTTATTTCTAATATCAATAGTCTGATCTTTGTTCTTTTCAAATAGGGACTTCAAGTTCATACCCATTTTGTATACAAAGGTAGTTGTCTCACCCAGTACTTCCATTAATTCAGTATCATTAAAAGATACATTCCAATATTTTTTAACAATTTCTTTTATATAGTTTGTCTGTGGAGTGTAATATATAATATATGTCCTATTGTACTTTTTGTCTGTATTCTGTACTGATGTGTTGCTAACACAGGGGTTGCCCAAAACTGGAAAATATTTAGTGCCCCATAGTTCACTCACATACATTTTGACCTCATTTATTAGATATTCAGGATATCCCCTGTCTAAAAATAGTTTACTAATAAAATCCATTTCCTTTTTCATTTCATTTTCATTTGAAGTCATTCTTGCTGCTCGTATGCATTGCCCCTTGAAAATGCTCTTTTTCATTTTCAAGGGGTAAAAACTCGTATATTCTAAATAGTTGTTTGAGAATGTAGTTTTTCTGTGAATTCGAGAAGAAAAGCCATCTTCAGTACTATACACAAAGGTATCCAAATATGAAATTCCTGTTCTACTAAAATGATATGTAAATTTCAGGAATGGACTTGTATTATTCAAATATTTGACAAATTCATCCATTGTCTCTTCATTTCCTTCCCATAAAATAAATATATCATCTAGAAATCTGGTGTATAGTCTAATGTAGTTATAGTATTGACTTTTAAATACATTTTCCTTTTCCCAATCCAGAAGAACAAGATTAGCGAATATGGGGGCACAGGCTTCTCCCATAGCTACTCCTCTAATCTGCCTGTAATACTCTCCTTCATAATAAATGTAATTGTGGTCCAGTACTATGCTCATCAGTTCCAAAATTACCTTACTTTTCTCCCAATCCAAGGTAGAGTACTCATAAATGCTGTCACTAAAACTTTGCATTCCCTGTTCCTTAGGAATACAAGAAAATAAATCTATTACATCAATGGTCACATATATCAGTTCTTTTTTCCAAATATCTTTTGTCAATAAACCCAAGAACATCCATGAGTCTTTTATAATATGGGGGATCCTAGAATAAATGTGCTTCAACCAGTTGTCAATGACTTGTCCCATGGGGACATAACCCGATATAATGGGTAAATCAAAGCAAGTGATGGCAGGTAAAACTTTTTCTTCTGCCATTACCAGCAGTATGAAAGCTACCACTAAAAATGCACAACAAAACTCTAGTCCTAAAGCTAATGTGTCAGCAACTAAAGACATTATTAACGACCACTGTCCTAGTGGTATTAGAGAAAAATTGGACGATTTTTTGGCAGTAGACATTTGTTTTGAAAATGCCAAAAGTAGTGTCATTTCAAGCAAAAGGGGCGTTGAACATAGCCAAGGAACATTAAAGCAAAATATATACGCATTGGGTAAATATATGGGTGTAATTAGAGGCATTAAAATAGATAATGCCTACTTGAATAAATGTATAACTATGAACATTGTCCCTAAGGGACTTAGATTTTTTAAGAAACCTATGGGCATCGAATTAAATGTGTGTAACTGTAAAGAATTTGAGAACTTGTTTAATTGTTTTGGTATTGATTTTATGAAATTATTAGTGAAAAAGAATGATGAGAAATTATGTAAATACATTGAAATGGTAGAGAAATTGAATAAAAATATAACTGAGGATTTAGTATTTGACCAATGGGAGAATTTATATCAAAAACAGTTTTTGGAAGCGGATAAGAGAGCTAATAGTATTGTGGAAAGAAAGTGTAAAAAAATAGAGAGGGATATGAGAGAATATAAGGATGGAAAGGTATATGAGTGGAATCTAGTATACCAAGATAAAAGTAACAAATTTGAAAGGAATTTTAACAATAGGAATTATAAAAATAATAATAACTTGAATAGGGAACCTTATAAAAATTATGGAAATCAGGATTTTCAGGAGGGCTACGATCAGGACATGAACAAGTATCAACAAGGAAAATGGAAATGGAGAGGGAATGGGAGAAACATAGGACAGAAGTATTGGAACAATCAGAACTGGAGACAACGATGATGGTAGAGAAGGGCATGGTCATTGGTACACCACACAGGGGTACAGAAAAACTACAGTCTATTTTTGAAGGGGAAAAGCCAGAAAAAACAGTGGTACACCAACATAATGGATTTAACATATTCAATTATACTGACATAACAATTGGAAAGGAATTTTTTTCTCTTTTCTCTAAAGGGATGAAATATGTGCCGAATAAGAATTTTAGGATTGTCGATAGTGTAATTGACATTAAAAAATATAGTAGAAAACTAAATTTAGCCATATATTTTAAAGATGGCACTAGCAATATTGTGAGTAGAGATTTAAAGAAAAATAGTACATTTATACCACCCCCTCACCTACAAGTCTCCTTGTTTGAAAAATTAATTATAAGAGATTTGTATCAGTTAAAAAACAATACAAGGGGAGTTAAAAATTACAGTAATTTAAAAGAAGAGAAGGCCCGCTTGTTACAAACACTTATGAATGATAGGACAGTAAGGGTCATGAAGCCAGATAAGGGTGGGGGTATAGTATTATATGATAATGCATATGTCAGTAAAATGTTTAACATATTAGTAGAATCAGGGAATTATAAAAGCATTTCGCTAAATCAGATAAACATTGGATATAGATGAATTAACATGTATTTAGAAGATATGTTAATGGATGATAGAATCAATATTGATTTGTACAATTTTATGAAAGTGGATTATCCCTTAATGGCAACTA
The DNA here is from genome assembly GCF_019279795.1 of Protopterus annectens. Taxonomy (NCBI): domain Eukaryota; kingdom Metazoa; phylum Chordata; order Ceratodontiformes; family Protopteridae; genus Protopterus; species Protopterus annectens. Next base: position 148,042,797 of record NC_056738.1, on the reverse strand, counting down.
TAGTTGGAGTACCCAAAGTACATAAAAATATACCAGACCCACCCTTTAGACCCATTATATCGGGTAGTCGGTCTAAGACATTCCCCATGGGACAAGTCATTGACAACTGGTTGAAGCACATTTATTCTAGGATCCCCCATATTATAAAAGACTCATGGATGTTCTTGGGTTTATTGACAAAAGATATTTGGAAAAAAGAACTGATATATGTGACCATTGATGTAATAGATTTATTTTCTTGTATTCCTAAGGAACAGGGAATGCAAAGTTTTAGTGACAGCATTTATGAGTACTCTACCTTGGATTGGGAGAAAAGTAAGGTAATTTTGGAACTGATGAGCATAGTACTGGACCACAATTACATTTATTATGAAGGAGAGTATTACAGGCAGATTAGAGGAGTAGCTATGGGGGCAGCCTGTGCCCCCATATTCGCTAATCTTGTTCTTCTGGATTGGGAAAAGGAAAATGTATTTAAAAGTCAATACTATAACTGCATTAGACTATACACCAGCTTTCTAGATGATATATTTATTTTATGGGAAGGAAATGAAGAGACACTGGATGAATTTGTCAAATATTTGAATAATGCAAGTCCATTCCTGAAATTTACATATCATTTTAGTAGAACAGGAATTTCATATTTGGATACCTTTGTGTATAGTACTGAAGATGGCTTTTCTTCTCAAATTCACAGAAAAACTACATTCTCAAACAACTATTTAGAATATACGAGTTTTCACCCCTTGAAAATGAAAAAGAGCATTTTCAAGGGGCAATGCATACGAGCAGCAAGAATGACTTCAAATGAAAATGAAATGAAAAAGGAAATGGATTTTATTAGTAAATTAGTTTTAGACAGGGGATATCCTGAATATCTAATAAATGAGGTCAAAACATATGTGATTGAACTATGGGGGACTAAATATTTTCCAGTTTTGGGCAACCCCTGTGTTAGCAACACATCAGTACAGAATGCAGACAAAAAATCCAATAGGGCATGTATTATATATTACACTCCACAGACAAACTATATAAAAGAAACTGTTAAAAAATATTGGAATGTATCTTTTAATGATACTGAATTAATGGAAGTACTGGGTGAGACACCTACCTTTGTATACAAAATGGGTATGAACTTGAAGTCCCTATTTGAAAAGAACAAAGATCAGACTATTGATATTAGAAATAACAGAGGAACCAGGAAGTGTGGAAGCGGTCAGTATTGTAAGGTAATTAATGAAGATGAAAATTTGATCTTAGAAAATATAAATAGGACCAGAGTAAAGTTTGTTAGAGGCAATTGCAATACTACGAATATTGTTTATTTAGCCAAATGTTATCAATGTAGTTGTTTTTACATTGGTAAAACTGAACCGAAATTTAGAAGGCGAATTTATGAACATTTATATGCAGTCAAAAAGAATGATAGTAGTAATGCTTTATGTCGACATATACAAGAGATGGACAATACACATTATTTTAAGTTTGTCATTTTTGAACGTGTGATCTTCAACATTAGAGGAGGTAACCTTAAGGCTTATTTAGCTGTTAGGGAGGCAAAATGGAAAATATTAACTGATGCATCCACAAAGCCAAGCTTATATGAACATATATCGCTAAGATCATTTTTAATGTAAAGCTTCTGTGTTTTTTCTCAAGTTTCTTCATGTTTTTCATAATTAAGATTTTTCCATTTATCTATTAATTTTTATTATTAATTATTTTTTATTATTATGATTATGATTCCTTCATATACTTAAGAGATGGTGTAATATGTTCATTATACTCTGCCATAGAATTTTATTAGACCATTATATATACATTTTATACAATAATATTATATAATAACACAATATTATATATTGCCTATATATGATATTATGGATTATTCAATCATCATATATTATTTCTCATTTTTATGAGTTACTGGAAATATAACATTTATAATAAATTTATTATACTACTTTTACACACACTTTAGATAGGAAGTAATATACTGGATATTTTTCGTATTTATGTACTTTTATACCTTGCAATTTTTATATAGTATACTTAGATTTCAATTTTTATACAATTTTCTTATGTTTTTTTATATATTTTGCACTTTATTATGCACGAATGCACTTTCATATTCAGCCCAAACAACAGGCTATTAAAATCAACGCAGTTCTTTTGTTAGGTTTTACTATACATTTTATATACATTTTTTAGACTATTTAGAAGCTTTGGATGTTTCAAATCGATATATCTATAACTAGTGTGATAGGTTATCATTTTTCATAGGCATTGCTTGCTTGATATTTCATTATATATTATATACATCAACATATTTTTGGAACTATGCTTGATATGAAAAGGAAATATGTCTTAGGTATAAAAATAAGGGTATTTTAATATTTTTAATATTTTAAATATTTACATTACATAGACAATGATTGTTTGATTTGCATTGTATACTAACTTTTTTTTAAAACTATGTTCATAGCTAGGAAATAGTTTTTAGAAAAAGTATGAGGAATATGTCTTTAAATTCCACAAGAAGTTGGCGCCAAAAATGCTTTAAAATGAGCCATTTAATTAATTGAATTGATTCTGAGGAAGTCCACGTTACAGTGGATGAAAGTGTTTAATCTTGTCCTTGTATTATTGGATTTATTTTTTCGAGTGGATTGGATTATTTGTTGTTTTGTTGTTTTGACAACAAAGAGGTGTATTATTGCTTCACTGGGTTCTTGGCTCGTTCTTCTTGGATTAATTCTGTTATTTGGTTCATAAAGACATTTTTTCGTTTTGTTTCGTATGCATAAATACATAACTACACTTCATTAATTCTACCACCAATCACTGCTCAGCATGGTACCTTAAATGCAATTTTATGGCAATTTCAAAATTAACTTTCATAAAAGATAGTAGTGATAAGGATCAAGGTTTCCTAAGAGGAACATTTGGAAAATTAGGCTTAAAAACACTTAATATATTCTGGCATTTGGCACACAGAGTTAAGCCTGTTTGCTGTTGTTGTTGTGGTAAAGGGTTTGATTTTCTCAGCCATCATTTGTGTGCTGTTTGACCTTGAGCATGTCACTTAACCAGATTTTGCTCCTGGGTCACCCTGAAAATGCACTGTTTGTCCAATGAGCCTACCTCATTAACAAATAGGTATTATTATTATTATTATTATTATTATTATTATTATTATTATTATTATTATTACTTGCTAAGAAGAGAGGCCTACATTAAACTTCACAAATCTTTGGTCTCAGCTTCACCAGTTTCCAGTATTTTGGTTCCCTACTTATATATATCCCTTACTCATAAAACTGTGTCACTTTCTTAGTGTAGTACTGTCATGAAATAATATTTTATACAACTGCAACATCCCTTTCTGTAAATGAGTCAAATAGTGACACTGCTACAATTCAGAAGAATTCCTGTGATGACAGTTATGAAAATGTTTTTCTGAATGTTCAAACTCCTACCCTTAGAATACTCTATAACTAACTATGCCGTTGTAATTGTATGCTGTATTCTATATTATTCTTTTGTTGCAATAACTGCAAAATAACCCCCAGCACAAAAATGTACATTACAAGTTCATATGTTTATACTATGCTAATAACCAACAGGACTTTTATAAGTCTAGCTGTGCAACCCAACCCACCCAGTTTTGTCCCTGAGTATTTTGGATGCCTATATGGTGGGATATGTTAATGAGGAGGTAGATAAGGGTTTTGTTGGGGAGGGTCTGTTAGTCAGTGATTTATTTATTTATCGTTATCCTCTTTCCATCAGAGACATACGAGCCAGACTGGGGGTGAGTTTGTGATTCCCATTCAATGACTAGGGTTTCACTGGAATAGGGTCAGGGATGAACTCACTTGGATGGAAAACTTATTCCACAGTGTGGGATCCCTTGATATATCAGTCTCTCCAGCATGTTCTATTTATGTTGCAGGCAAAATTCAGGTCATTGGATATATTGTTTCTCTTGCTGTTTGTTTTGCAGATGTGTAAGAGATCCATCAGAGTTGGATTTGAGGATGTCTTATATTCTGGGTATAGATCATCTCTCAGTAACCCGGAGGACACAGAATGCAGAGATAGGGCCTTAGGGGGATCTGCATAGGACAGGGTATTCATACCCTGGATTCTCCTGATGAGGAATCTTTGAGGGTGTTCCAAGTGCCTGGTTAGGTACATGCCTAAGGGGGCATTGTACTGAATGATCGGTCTGATAAGGCCTGAGTAGAGTCATACTATAATTTCCTTGGATGTGGATGCCATACCTTTGCTTATGAGGTAGGCAACCTATAATGATTTTCTTACAGTCCTGTCTTCATGTTGATTAAAAGTCAGATTACTGTCATATCCTTAACAACTAGGTCAACCCTTAAGGGTGTTTTATAAATGGAGTAATTAGCTTGTGTGCACCATTTCACAAAGGGCACTATAATGCATGCCTTTGTGTTAAGTTTTTATCTGTGGCTTTGGCACCAGCCATTTTTTATATTAGACTCTCTTGAAGGAAGTTGGTGTCATGGGGGAATCTATGACATCTCTCAATTTACAGTCATCTGCGAACTTGGTGATCAAGAGGCCTTTGACATTAGCTTTGACTTCTGAGAAGTAGATGCCAAGCAGAAGCAGGCCCAGTCTCTTGGTGGAGGTGGTCGCACTGATCCTGATTTCTGGGGTCCTATCTGTGAGCTAGCAGCACTCCAGCTCACAGGGAGATTTATGTCTTGTTCTGAGAGTTTGTCAACAATACCTGAGTGGGGAATTGTATTGAACACCTTTGCCTGGCCAGGGCATGTAGTATGTACCATTTTCCCCTCAGCTATAGCCTTGGTGATGCTCTCAAAGACGTTTACCTGGTTGAATCAGCAAGAACTCCCCTTAACTAAGCTAAACTGGGATGGTACAGTGTATGTAGTTTGCCAATGTCTTTGTTGATAATTTCCATGATAATTGGTTTTATGACTTGTTATATTAGACCTGTCAGACTGATGGATCTGTAGTTTCCTGGGATGGTTGATAGTCCACCCTTATGAAGCAGGATGACCATTGCAGATTTCAGTTGACCTGGCACATAACCTGTTTTGAAGCTGTAGTTGAAGATTGGCGGCCGCTGTGGTGCAGTGGTTAGTGTTGCTACCTCACACCAAGAGGTTGTGATGCCTTCTGTGCGGAGTCTGCATGTCCTCCCTGTGGTTGCGTGGGTTTTCTCTGGGTGCTCTGGTTTCCTCCCACATCCCAAAGACATGCTGTAGGTGGATTGGACACTCTAAATTGGCTCTAGACATGAGTGCGTGCGTGCCTGCGTGCCTGTGTGTGTGTGCCCTTTGTGGAAGGTTGGGCACCGGTATGGCAACTCGACATCATAAATCTCCACTGCCAATCATGAGCGGACAGGTGATCCACTGTGGCTACCCCTAACAGGGAAAAAGAATAAGTTGAAGAGTGTCTCAAGTGATCCTGCTAGGTCATGTTTTAGGTTATTTAGGAGGCAACTCGGGGATATTGTCAGATCCCGTTGAAGCAGTGCATTTGGCCTTAGCAAGCACCACCAGGAACTGCTCTGTGTTGGTAGTTGGGAGGATATGATAGAAGGAATTTCACAGGAAGTAGTGGGAGGGAGTGGGGAGTGAATTTAGAGCTAAATTTATCAGCAAGTAGATTCACTATGTCATTCTGGTCAGTGAAAATTGTGTCATTTACAACAAGTTCTGCACACTGCAGAGTGTTACCTTTAAAGTTCCTGACATAGCTGAAGAAGGCCTTGTGATTGTCTTAGCCTGTGAGGCTATCGTGACCCTGTAAATGGCCTTTTTGCACTTTATTAGACCTCTTAGCTTTTGCTTAGTTAAATCAGAGAGCTCTTGTCTCTATGAGAACTGATGTTTCTGATTTTGGCCATGACTTTTTTTCTTTTGTTATGTGTTGTGTTGAGGTAAGGATTGCTTCAGTGGAGTTTGGTTTTGGTATTAGATTTAGACTAACTTCTGATAGGTACAGCAGCCTGAATTCAACCATTTACATGTTTGTGCAGGGTTTCTCTGAAAAATTCCACATATGCAGCTATGTCCTTGGGGTTTGGTAAAGGCGTGAATTTTGAAATACTGTCACTTAATAGGATGTAACTTGCTTTAGAATAGTCTGTAACTGTTAGTTGAGTTTTTCAGGTAGAGTTTTAGTTCAGGGAGACATCTTTATGATCCAGTCTCACTAATGAGGATGTGACACAGAGGAGGGTGCAATGCTCTCCCGTGTTATTGAGAATTATTTCCAGTATGTTTGATCCTCTGGTTGCAGTGTGCACTACCTGGTCTAGAGTGTTAGTGTTAATAAAGTCCAAAAAATATTGTGCCTGTGAGTTAGACACAGTGTATGTTTCCCAGTCTATGGAGAGGTAGTTAAAGTCTGGTATGAATAGGATATTTGGTTGGATGGTGAGTGTCTCTAGTAGGTCAAGATAAGATTTGTGAGCTTTGCAGGTTATAGAGGGTAATTGGTAGCTGGCCAGGACATGGTGAGGAACCTTGTCTATGGAGACTTGGACATTAATGAACTACAGGACATCATCATGTTTAACCAACTTGGAGATGTATTTGTTGCCAACTTAGATTGAAACAGCTCCAGTTTAGCCCATATCTATGCTGCTGTTGGTTTAAATGTGTGAAAAGCAGTGTAGCCTTACATTTCTTGAATATTTTCTGCAGCTTTAAACCAAGTCTCAGTAAAAGTACAGATGTCTACATTCTCTAAAGTGTGGAGAGCTTGTAGGGCATGGAGTCCCTATGGAGTTTCTTGCTTAGACTCCTAAAACTGAACAGTAACACCTTAATGTTGCTTTGATTTTTTTTTCTATGTTGGTAGTCTTGTCATTTGACATTGTCTCCAAAAGGCTCTAAGGGGTGGCTAGTATTAGCCAGTATTCAAAAGCCCATGGGGACAAGTACAGACCATCCTTGGCAAAGAAATGTGGTCTGTTAACCATGTCCACCCATGCTGATAGATATTGAACCCCCCGGAGTGACACCAGAAGCAGATTCACTTATTAAATAAATCATTTTCTGTTCATATTGTGGCATCACCTTGGTAAAGGGTGGATGCTGCTCAGTACAAGGCACGTGCCTGTCTATGACACATATTCAGAGAGATTCATAACCTGTCTTTCCATATAGTCCATTGAGGTACTTCCCAGATCATTTACACCCACATGGACTATGATAGAATCATATTGATACCTCTGGTGCAATGACTTGAGTGTGTGCATGATATTGCAGATCCTAGCTACAGGCAACTAATCTTTATCTTCTCCTTGACCATCCTGGTGACATCTGTATGTCATATAATAGAATCCCCTATGACAAGAGTACTAGGCAAAGTGCTTGCTTGCCTTATGGGCTTTGCTCTTGGGAGATCATTGGGTGTTGGCTCATGTGTGGTGTTAGGTGTTGCTTCTGGTGTGTGCTTTAGTGATTTCTGAGAATAGGTATTGCCATTTGATGGTTTAGGAGGTCTTTGAATTATTTTCTTTTAACTGCTTCAGTGTATGAAGGTCTATGTGTGTGGTGAGCAGTATGTGTAAAGGATCTAGACTGTCTGTGTGTGTGTGTTACTGACAACCTTGTTTATAAGCAATATTTTTGCCTCCAAGGAAGTTGTGTATGTACATCTCTTGTGTACCATGTCACTTTCTTTAAGGATTAAAAGGTTGTGTGAGTAAAAGACAATTGCTACATTGTCTCAGGATGCCCATGTCTAGAATGCAGAGACATTAGGAAATAGCATATTAATTTTGTCAAGACTTGTATTAGAGTTAGGATATTATGGTTTAAAGACATGGTTTTACAGGAGTCACCTATGTGGTGTCTAGGGTTCAGACTAGATGTTAAATAGTGCTAGGTTATGATATTAGTGTTGGCTGATACACTAACTAGCTGCTCTACAAATAGTTTGTTTGTTAAAGTCCTAAGTACTAGCTTAATAGGTAAATTTTACAAACTAAGCATTTTCATCTATACAGGACACTGCCAACTGCTGTGTGAAGTGAGCAGCTCTATGCAAATTTGCCTAATTATACATTCAGGAAAAAGGCTGAAAACTAACTGTTGTGCCTCTGTCAAATAAATGACTACACTTTGAGGTACCTGAAGTGCTTCCCAACTCAGTCAGGCTAGATAAAACCTTCTGCCTCAAGATGGATGATCCCGGAATTTCTTAATGTAAAACACAGCAAAAGTAGCTCTCAAGTACAGACTAACACCAAATAACTAAGTCCCTAAAAAGCCCTCTGGCTGATGAAACAATTTCACTTTAAAACTCCCCATGTAGTTCCCAACTCAGACAGACCAGGCTACCTTTCTACTGCTACTAGAATTACAATCCCACTCTTCTTAATGTAGAAACACACTTTGGTTAGCCAAAAGTGAAAATGTACCAAAAATGTACAATACGTAATTGTCAATTTAAGCCCCCATCTGTTTCCCAACATGGACAGATCATGCTACCCTTGTGCTGTCACTAGAATTGCAGTCTCAGTCTTCTTAATGTAAAAATGCATTTTAGTTAGCCAAAAGTGAAAATATATCAGAAAGAAATCAAATCAAATCACTAGCTACAAGTATTTCTCACTTTAAGCCTCCCTGTGTGTTTTCCATCTTGGACAGATCAGGCTACCTTTCTACTCCCAGTAAAATAGCAGTCCCAGTCTTCTTAATGTAACAACAAACTTTAGTTAACCTGAATTGAAAATGTACCAGAAACAAATCTAACAACTAGCTACAACTAAGTACAAGACAATTACAATCCAGACAATCCAGCAATGATGAATGCACACATTTTAAGACAGTTTCAAAGTACACTAATAGTCTGAGGGGAGGACTTTCCCAGTTTCATCTGTCAGTACCCAGTATGATGAACAAACGCGATAAGATGGGGAGGAGGTTTTAGGACCAGGTATACAGAAGATGAGACTGGCTGGAGCTTCCAAAGCCAGATACACAGTAGCAGCAGGCTCAAAAGCCTCCAAGTTTAAAAGCACAAAAATAAAAATGTGGGTGGTAAAAAGATTCAGAAGAGAAATAGTAAAAATGCAATACGATGAAAGCCCACTTAGAAATGATTTAAAAATGGCATTTGGAAAGTAGAACAGGCCAAATTTGGAAGTTCTATGCTTACATAAAAAGAGGAAAAGAGCTAGTCCAGCAAACCAGAAGACACAATATCCCATACCATGTTGTAATTCAGGAGTGTACTGAGATGAACTCCCCAGAAAGCTGGAGAGAGATGCTAGCATAAAAGGTTGGAAGTTCAAGAGATATTATTGTGGTGGGTAAAACTGTTCATGATGCAGGCAAGTTTAAAGAGTGTAAATGGACAAATCTGGAACATTGTAGGCAAAAAGCAGAGGTTAGAGAACTATTAAAATAAGGGACTCTTCTAGGTTAGCAGTGGAACTAGGCAGACAGGTACATTCTAGTTGGAAGCTATCGATTTAAGTCATAAATATTTAGCATCCAAACTCAACTTTTAGGTTATTATTAACACAACTGACATTCTTTTGGATGAAATAACGGTAGAGCTGAAGGACAGTAAGGCAATATTAGAGGCATTTGTGTAATTTTACCAATACAAATTGCAAAGAAAATTAAAACACTGTCATCTGTGTTAGCATGTCTGTCAGGAGATTTGTGCATATTTTCAGATTAACTTGTACTGTATGCCAGCATGTCTAATTGTGAACATGTAAATACGTTTTTAAAATGTTGACTATCTCCCTGTTTATACAAAATGTTTAAAGAAACTGTCAGTGTTTTGATACATTTCTAAATCACGTTTTGAGGGAGATTCTAAAGTACAAACTGTCTGTGGAGAATCAGCTGTTCAGTAGGTGATGTCATTACAATATTCCTGGTTGCTATGTGATTATTTGAACAACTGATTGACAGGAAAAAGAACTTTAGCAAACAGCTGACTGTTATGTTTTAAATAAGACAGTTGATTCTATTAACCTGGACTGTAAAAGAGACTGCTGAAGTCAGTTAAAAGGCAGTTAGTGAAGAGTTGCAGTTAGTTAATAGCAGCAGTTAGTTAAGAGTTGTAGTCAGTTACAGTGCTGTGCAATGGATACCCAAGAAAAAGGACTCACTGAAAAAACTGTAAGCCTACCTTTGCCTTGCTGTTATGTTTTAGGTTATATCAGAGACAGCATGACAGTGCTGATTTTAATCGCTTTTTCTGTTTTTCTTTTCTCACTAGAAACTACTTGCATAACAATATTTTTTGACAATATGTATAATATTAGTACTGTTGCTAATTGTGTTTATGAATTTATGTGGAGCTTTTCCTCCCAGGGCCTCCGCTGTAAATGAACCTCGTCTGGTCAGACCCTCCCGGTTACCAAAATAAAAATAAAATAAATAAATAAATGATAAAGGGTTACATTTGGGTTGGACAGAGGTATATAGAACAGTCCCAGGAAAAAAGAGTATGTTCCTGTTGTGCTCTTAAGGGAAATTGTGGAATGTTATTCTTGTGTGCTCTGTGCTCTAGTGTTTTCTGTGATGCTCCCACACTAGAGTCAGTAGTGAGGATTAAGGCTATTTAATTACTGACTCGGGTTTTAAGTGGGGGGATGTCACATCATTAGTGGGATAATAGGTTCATAGGTTCATAGGTTCATACTAGGCTATCTGCCCTGAGGCAATTATAAGCCTAGCCCAATTCTATATGGCTTACGCCACCCCTTGATTTGAGTATACTGTGCCCTTTTTAAGGTTTAGTTTACTGTGCCTCTGTCTAATAGTGACACGGGAGTAATCCCTGGGACAAACCTATGATCCCCCATCCACCTATCGAGATTCTTCTTGAAGAGATTCAGTGAGGTGCTCTGCCTCACATGAACTGGAATTCTATTCCAGAGCCGGAGCCTCTGGGTTATGAACCTGTCCCTCCAGCAAGTTCTATTTATTTCTGTGCTGAGGTTCAAGTCCCTCGTAGCTCTAAGGGATTTAGATTTACTGAGGTGGAGCATGTCCATTAATTCTGGATTTGACATAGCTTTGTATGTCAGGCATAAATCGCCTCGAAGTAGGCAGTATGCAACTGAGTAGAGCTGGAGATTTTTTAACCGAGCAGCATATGGCATCTGTTTGAGACCCTTGATCCTCTTGGTGAGGTACTTTTGGAGTCTTTCTAATTGCTGCAGGTGTCGGGTAGGGTACATCCCAAAAGGGGCATTGTATTCTATGATGGGCCTGATGAGGGATGAATAAAGGGGCACGATTACCTCTCTTGCTCTAGATGTGAAACCCTTCGTGATGAGGTGGGCTATGTAGAAGGTCTTTCTAACCACTTTGGCAATGTGGTTTTCAAAGGAGAGATTGCTATCAACTTGGGTCCCCAGGTCCCTAATAACTTTCTCTGTACTTAATGGGTTTCCACCTATGTGGTAATTTGTTGGCACATTGTTTTTGCCAAAGGGTATGACTATACATTTTTTGGCATTTAGCTTTAAACCATGGCGCTGGCACCAGTTATCTGTCTCTGTGAGACCTTTTTGAAGGATGTTTGTGTCAGCTGGAGAGTTGATTATGGCACCCAGTTTGCAGTCGTCTGCGAACTTGGTGAGCCATAGTCCTCCCACGTTTGCCTGTACCTCGAAAAAGTATATACTTAACAAGAGTGGTCCCAGGACAGAATCCTGTGGGATGCCACTTGTGACCAGTTTCAAGTCTGACATGACTCCAGCAACTCTTACTCTGTGGGTTCTGTCTTTGAGCCAGTTTGTGACCCATCTTGTGACATAGGGATTTATATTTAAGCTGGATAGCTTATCTATGATGCCCGAGTGGGGTATTGTGTCAAATGCCTTTGCAAGGTCCAGATAGGCTGTGTGGACTACCTTCCCTTCATCTATGGCTTTGGTGACTGTTTTGAAGAAGTCAGCCAGGTTCAAAAGGCAGGATCTGCCCTTGACAAAGCCAAACTGGGTAGGATCTAGTGTCTGAAGGTCCCCAATGTCTTTGTTTATGAGCTCCATGATGATCCTCTCCATAGCCTTGCAGACTAAGCTAGTCAAGCTTATGGGGCGATAGTTTCCAGGGTCCGTAGAGGCTCCACCTTTGTGGAGTGGGACCACTGTTGCTGTACGCCATTCTGTGGGCACATATCCTGTAGTGAGGCTGAGATTGCATAGCTGTTTTATTTGAGGGATTAGTTCCTCTTGGAGTTCATGTAGGATGCAACCTGGGACGCCATCTGGTCCCATGGAAGCAGTGTTTTTGCTTTGGAGAGGGCAGCCTTCACCTGAGCGTCAGAGATGTTTGGGAGGCAGCCCTCTGCTGGGATAGATACTTGCTCTTTTGGGGGAGGGGGGGAGAAGTTTGCACTGAACCTGTTTGCCAGGATATTGGCGATGTCTGTGGGTTCAGTGTATTTTTTGTCATTTAGAATCAACTCAGAACAAGTCTGGGAGTTGCATCCCAGGTTTCTAACATAACTGAAAAAAGCCTTATGATTGTCTTTGGTGTCCTGTGCAATTTTTCTCTCAAAGCTGGCCTTGGAGGATTTTATGAGGGATCGTAATTTTTTGCTAGTACTGATCAGAGATGCCTTCCCTATTAGGGATTTTGCTCTATCATGGAGTAGCTTCCTCCTCCTGTTGTACAGTTTATTTATGGCAGGGGTCCACCAGACTGGACACCTGCCTTTGGAGGATTGGGTCTTGGTTTTGTTTGGGATAGCATGATCCATGCATTCCTGGAGATATCCGTAGAATGCATTTATATAAGATTCTGCAGTTTGGGCTGTAGTTCCAACTGGCTCTGGGGCCTTGAAGGATTTCACTTCAGTTTTGAGAAGTGAGAAGTTCGCTTTTGAGAAGTTTTTCACTGTGGTTTTCTGGGCTGGGGGTGGGGTCGGGATGTGGACATCCAGTGAAATTAATTTATGGTCTGATCTTACCAATGAGGGATATACTTCTGGTGTGGAGCATAGAGTCCCCATGTTGGTAATGATCAGGTCTAGTTTGTTGTCCCCTCTTGTGGGAGTGGTGACTAGTTGTTCCATAGCATTTGAGTTTATAATTTCCAGGATCCTTTGGGCTAAGGTGCTGGGGCTTGAGTAGTGCTCCCAGTCAATGTTTGGGTAGTTGAAGTCACCTAATATAATGGTGTTCTGAGAGATCTTCATGTTCTCCAATGTTTTCAGGAAAGCTGAGTGGGATTTCTGACTTTGAGAGGGTAGTCTGTAGGATGCTATAAACTGAAAATCAGTCTTGCCCACTGTTAGTTGCACATGGATGGTCTCCGTGCAATGCCACTAACCTGGTGGTGTGGATATCCTTGATAAATATGGAAACTCCCCCTCCTTTTGTGTTTCGGTCCGGGTTTTGGGGCCGAAAAGCATGATATGAGGTATAGCCTGGTAGTGCTGGGGTGCTCTCTAGAGCCTTGAACCAGGTTTCTGTCACTGCACAGATATCAATGTTCTCCATACTGAGGAGAGCTTTGAGTGCGTGCATCTTGAGGTTAAGACTTCTGGCATTTAGCAGCATTACCCTTAGTTTCTTGTTCCTTGTGCTGTCTATGGGGGTGAGTTTGACTTTTGAGCCTTGCTTAAAAGGCACTATAGAGCCTTTGCCAATATCCAAAAGCCCAGTGGTGACAGGTGTGTCGAGCATGTCATGCCAGGCTGACAGACACTGGATCCCCTTTGAATGACACCAAAATTTTAGCCAATTGTTAAAATCGATCATTTTGTCTTTGTACTGTGGCATCATTCTAGGTGAGGGTAAGATGCTGCTCAAGGTCAGGGTCATACCAGCCTGGGCTACATGATCGGAGAGCTCCTCTATGTCTCTTTTCATGTAGCTCAGGGAGGTACATCTCAGGTCATTCACACCAGCATGTACAATGACTGAGTCATATTTGTATTTGCTTTGGAGTGACCTGAGTGCTTGCATTATGTGGTGGATCCTAGCACCCGACAGGCAGCTCACCGTGACCTTCTTTTTATTCAGCCTGGTGAGCGGGACGTCAGTGTGTCTGACAATAGAGTCACCTATTACAAGAGTATCAGGTGTGTTATTCAGCCATAAGGGCTGTGGCTGACACTGACTTTGTGGGCTATGTGTTGTGCGTGTTTTGTTTTGAGGTAGCGTTTGCTTGGATGTCTGCTTTAGAGGTCTCTGTTGCTTACGTAGATTTTTATTTAGAGCCTCCGAGTATGTTTTTCTGTATTTATGTGTTTGGTTTGCTGATGTGGTGGGACTATGTGATACTGGAATTGTGTTGTGTGAGGTTACCTTCTCCTCCTGACTGGTTACACTAGTTTTGAGATGAGAGAGCTCAGCCTCCAGTTTGGCTAAATAGTTGCATCTCTCACATATATTTGAACCTGTTTGGAGGAGGAGAGGGTTGTCTGTGTACATGAGACAGTTGTAACATTGCCTCAAAATTCCCAGATTCACCAGCTGGACTGGAGAGGAAACCATTGACTGACCTTTGGACATGCTAGAGTATTATAGGGAAACTGAATTTAAGACGGACCAATAGAGGACAGGGTAATCGTAGAGAGTATAAGAGTAAGCAGTGCTTATGGTTTAATAGTGCTAACTTGTAGGATTACTTAATTGGACCAGTGAAGGGCCTTAGAATGAGAATATGGTGTTTAAATTGAGAGATAGAGCAGTTCTAAGGGAAAAACTAAAGAGCAGACTTTGTGGGGCCAGGAATACTTTAAACCCAATTAGGTGGCGCTGCCCGCTGTTGCCCTATGCACAAAAACGTGCAAAATCGCGCAAAAGAGGGTTTTAAGAGAGGAAGATGAAGGAGTTTTGGAATTGACCCAAAATGGCCAATAAAACTACAGTTTCAAGTCAGTAACCACTCCCACAGGGGCAGGCAGGCTGCTCAATGTTTTTCACTTCCACTGATCAACAGCCCAAGCAAAAAATGGCCTCACAGAAACTTACAAACAGTTCAAGAACAGCAAACCTGTAACTTGAACTTTTTTAAATCTCAGAAAAGTGGGAAAAAAGCAAGATTTTTTTTTTTGTTTTTTTTCAGAGATAGCAGAGGTTCACAAGTATTAACAAGTTATAACAGTGCAGTAAATGACCCCACACAAGAGTGCTAGGCCAAAGACAGATAAAATGCAAGTTTTGAAAAAAAAAACGATTTTAAAAATAAGTGCAAACAGGAAATTCAGTAAACAGCTCTAGGTTGTGCTCTAAATACAGTTACTACTACAGAAATCAAGTTTAACAAGCCAGAAAATGCTCAAAATAGGCGGCTATGCAGGAAAAACTTAGCAAATAAACAGAGGAAAAATACTTAAAATCTCAAAAGTGGCTCCTTTCTTCTCTCAGTGTTTTCTCCTCTTGGTGGGTGCTTCACCAACAGCCAACAAGCCTGAAAAGATGCCAAAACCACGAGGCAACCAGGTTTTAAGAGAGGAAGATGAAGGAGTTTTGGAATTGACCCAAAATGGCCAATAAAACTACAGTTTCAAGTCAGTAACCACTCCCACAGGGGCAGGCAGGCTGCTCAATGTTTTTCACTGCCACTGATCAACAGAGAGACTTCCCTTTAGCCCAAGCAAAAAATGGCCTCACAGAAACTTACAAACAGTTCAAGAACAGCAAGCCTGTAACTGAACTTTTTTAAATATCAGAAAAGTGGGAAAAAAGCAAGATTTTTGTTTTTTTGACCAGATGTCACACAGATATTCTAAGACGAAGTATGATTTGCAGATGAATTAAAGGCAACAAACTGAAGGGCTCTGTCTTGAATCCATCCTTTGTGCTACTTTGGTTGTTATACAACAGCAACCTGACTAACCTTATTACCTCATTTCTTTCTGTTCGTTACAGGAGTCCTTGGCAATGGTTGAGAGTCACTTGTCCTTAAATGTTTTCACACAGATTTATATTATTAATTTTATTTTAAATATAACTGTGTCTCCAACCTACCAAATTGGTGTAACAGCAGAGATTCAGACCCCGGTGATAAAAAATATACCAATAATGATGGAGATACATTTGTGTCATATTTTTGAGAATTGTCAAGGTATCACATTTATTGAGTCCTGTTGAAATGCTGAAACGATATTCAATTTTACTAATATATAAGTTTAATTTTCAGTATTTTGAGCACTGCAGGTTATAGTACATCTCTTTTCATCTTCAGGTTGTAACATCAACAAAAGTTCATATTTATGCTACACATTTTTGTTTATATCCCATAATCAGTTCACTTTTGTTATCTGAAATCACCTCCAAAAAACTTGCAGATCCTATTTTGTCATGACACAGGGTTAAAAACAACACACTGAGCATCTCCCATGCAGCAAAGAAACAATCAGCTTTGCAAGGTTGTGATACCATATTTAGTTTGACAAAGCCTTGTGTATTTGATTTCTCTTAGTATGTAAAATTCACAACTTAAATATCTCTTCACAGATTAGACTATAACCATGTCTTCTGTATCAAAAAGAAAAAATAAATAACCGACTTAGCCCTTGAGCACATTTTCACTTCTCTGAGCAAAATAAGCTTTCTAGGAATATTGGAATATGATTTCTATGAGGCAGAGGGGGGGGGGTTGTTTTGAATGTTTGAGCATAACATTTTGAATGCCAACAGTGCTATGAATATGGCATTTTATTTGGTCAGAACATTCATGGATGCTAGTCATTTTTTTATATTTTAATACATAGTTCCTGGTGCAGCTATTTCTTTGAAATGTTATAAAAGCAGAACTAGTACAGTTGTGCAAGTTTAACTTGCCATAACAGTAGATGTTCAAATAACCACTGCTGCAGTAACCTTAGCTATATGGGTCATATTCTGCCAAGGATATAACAACTGACCAGCTTCCAAAGCTTAAGGGCACCTTCCATGCATGCAAACTGTCAAACAGCTTGAGCTGAGCTGATTAAAAGAAACATCTAGGTGCAAAGCCTTCAGAGCTTTCCTGCCAGCAGAGAGAGGAAGACTAAGCCCTGAAAGGACAAGGCAAAAAATAAATGTTCACACCCTGGCATAAAACAACACCAGAAAACAAGGGGATGGAGGGAGTGGCTAAACTCCAGCAAGCATTTGCAAGCTGCACAATCTCTGTGAAACACGATGGAGAAACACAGACATTCAAGGGGAGGACAAATGATGATGGAGAGTACTGGACTACAAACTGGAGAGGTAAGTGAAGCACAAGTAAGAAGAACAATATGATGCTGGTTAATGTGGTCTGACAGCTGATTTTAATGCTGTCCAGTGATACTACCAGTCACAGGTCAGTCAATTCCTTGACTGACCTCCCTGATAGGGATAGCCACTGGTAGCCTAATGAGTAGGGCTAAGCAGTGGTGAGACTCTAACTGTTGCACAAGGGTGGTTCCAGGTAGCCAGTGCAGGAGTCAAGCTGTTGGGCCAGCAATACCATCACAGCATCCAACAACTTATGCTGGGTAATATATTGTGACCTGCAAGTGGTGTCTGCAGAGAGAGAGATGACTACCAGAAACTGCCAAGCAACCTTCCAGGTCAACTCCCACTAGACAACCTTTGTTATCCTGCAGAAAGGCAGGCCTGGAGATAGCACGGGATGGCAGGGCAGGTCGACAGCGTGGTGCTCACTGTTGCACTGCAGCCACAGTTGTAACTAACACTACATAAAATAATAACATAAATGGACAGAAGTAAAACAACAAACATGAAATAAATATAAAATAAATTTGGTTATAAAAAGAGATAGACAACAAGAGTAAATAGCAAGATTGTGTAACACCATCAGGCAAAACAGTACCTGGAAAAGTGAAATGTAGAGAACAGATCTGACCTGACAATCAAATGGATAGAATTACAGGTAATGTGTCACACGTGGCAGGAAGGCATGGTATAAGAAGAAAAGTACGACAACAAGGTCCATGGAAAGTGAATCAGGACTCTTCCTGTGCAATGTTGTTTGGCCAAGGGATTGCAAGGACTTGATGGATGTAGCCTATTCTACAGATACCTGCAGGGCAAAATGTGGATTATGCCCACTGGACACAACCACAGGTGTAAAAACAGTAGCTTAAACATGGGCATCAAGCAAGTGTTGCTAGCCGCATAGTACTACATATGCCAGCCAACAGCACATAATGCACATAACTATGGAACATGCACAGTGAATTGCCTAGTCAAACTGGCACTACTGTGGGGTTTAGAAGGGACAGTGCATGCAGTATTCATGATTATCAGACTGGTGCACCATAGATGGATGAGAGGCAATGGAATAGCCAAAGCTGTAGGTGTGAGGTAGAGTAAGGCACATAACATACTGGTGGGTCAATCAAAGGTAGGTGTAAGATCCCTATTCTGACAATGTCAGCAACTCACATAGCTTAGATGGGCAGGACAGCAAGCCAACATGAATGTACAGTGCATGTGTGTGTCAGGAGATGTGCATTCATGCGATGAATGGTTTCCACTACTAACAACATCATGGTAATGAATACTTATGCTGGTATGAAAGCTATACGTGGCTATACTATCACTGACATGTAATTAATCCTGCATCTGGAGAGGAATTCCATACACATTTGAAAGGTCAATCTGTCCTCTATTTTACTAGAAGATGGAAATCATATAAGTAAAGGGAAATGTGCATGAAACAAATGTTCTGCATTTGGATGAGCAGCTAATACCTTACAGTAAAATGTTCCTGTCGTGTGCACTTGCCCTAACATGCTCTTCTCACTGGTGCAGAACACTTCATTAGATCACTATAGTGGTGACTGCATTGCTAATCTGTTTAAGTGATGCTAGTTGCAGCAGTCACTGTGCTTGCAAGGTGGTGCAAGACATCCACCTTATTCTGTGGATCATCATAAATAGTCTTCAAATGGTCCTCCCAGTGGTCTCTGTACCTGAATTACAGAAATATTTTTGTTTCCTTTATGTACTACCTGGGAGTGTTGCTACAATCAGTGCCCTCAGAACCTATGTCATTTTCACAGGTCACAATCCAGATGAATATGCTAGCACATTTATATTAATGCATGTTGAAGTCATGAATAGTATTGGGCATCCAGACAGCACAATAGTGCATGTTGCTAGTATATATAATAGTGCAGAAATGCATGATGTGCCAAGGTGGTGTTTGGGTGTGACTGACATGATGATCTGCTTTAACGTAGTCCATGCAAGTGACATCTCATTACATGTTTGCTCTTTAGCACCTACCATCAGTTGCAAGTGACATAATTGGGAATGGCTTGCAGGGGCCTCACCCATCTGTTGTGCTGAACATACATGAAGGCAAGGAAGCACACACAAATTAACAATGGACATGCTGTTCCATACCTCCATTTGGTATAAAACTGTTAGTGGTGGGGAGAGTGAAGAAAATCAAAAGGCAGACAAGTACATAAGTAACAGATGTTCCCAGATCACCACAAAGTGGGACAGGCAGGGGAAAATACTTCTAGTCATCTATGTAGGTAGTGGAGGGGCAGTCCATGTGATTCTGGGAGCCATACTACATGGACCACATGTACAGATGCACTGAATCTACTAACATTGGCACAGCAGGTTTCACAGGTACCTACTGTACAGTGTAGTGTGGTAGATGCACACTTATGACAGGTTACAGCCAGTTGCATCATGGCAGTAAGCTATTGAGGTGGGTTTGCTGTTATGTTTCTCAGGTGTTGCACAGTCTGTTCTTCCTGTGTAATGTGGAGTGGAGGAAGTCAGAGCTGGATCCAGTAGCAGGAGACATAGGCAGTCGTCTAGGGCCTTATCGCTGGTTGGGGGGGGGGGCACTCAGTCCAGGAGGCTTAAGGATTTGATTTTATAATATATTAAAAAAAAACAAAAAACAAAAAAACTTCTAAACACCATGGTAGTGGCGTCTACTTTAAGGAGAACCATGTGTGTTTCGCCACAGTGGAAGTAGCAAGTAAACACATAACACATTCCACACTTATGCTCAGAATTTAAACTAGTCATTCCTCTAAGGTAAGTGTGTGTGTGTGTGTGTGTGTGTGTGTGTGTGTGTGTGTGTGTGTGTGTGTGTGTGTGTGTGTGTGTGTGTGCATGTATGCATGCATGTATGTACATATAAAAGTGTAGTTTAAGCTAGAGAGAAGTGTGTGTACTTATGTATGTGAGTGTATGTAATTTAAAGTAGCCGTTGTTCTGTTTCTGTATGGGAGGGAAAGTGTCTGTATGTGTGTTTGTAATTTAAACTAGCCATTCTGTTCATATGAGAGAAAAGGTGTGTGTTTATAGGTTCATAGGTAGGTACTAGGCTATCGGCCCAAGGGCCTATGTAAGCCTAGCCAGTAAGGTACCATAGCTTATGCCACCCAAGAAAGTTATTTTCCTGTGCCACTGTCCAGCAGAGACACAGATGTGATCCCTGGGGTGTATTTCCTATTTCCCATCCACTCATCAAGATTTTTCTTGAAGAGTGCTAATGAAGAACTTTGCTTGACATAGATGGGTAGCTTGTTCCAAAGTATAGGAAGTCTCTGGGACAGGAATCTATCCCTCCAGTGTGTCCTGTTTATTGTGGTGACAAGGTTTAGGTCCCTAGAGCATGTAGCTTGGAAGGATTGGGATTTCTTTAGGTGTGGCATGTCCAACAGCTCTGGGTTTGACATAGCTTTATATGTTAGGCAGAGATCACCTCGGAGTAGGCGATATGCTACGGAATAAAGCTGGAGTTTTTTGAGGCAGTCAGTGTAGGGCATTTGCTTGAGGCCAGTAATCCTCTTTGTGCAGTACTTCTGTGGCCTTTCCAGCTGCTGCAGATGTCTTGTGAGGTACATTCCAAAAGGGGCATTGTACTCTATAATGGGTCTTATGAGTGACGAGTAGAGGGGAACAATGACCTCTTTTTTCCTGGATGAGAACCCTTTTATGATGAGGTGTGCCACGTAGAAGGATTTCCTGACTACTGTGTTGATGTGACTATCAAAGGAGAGACTACTGTCCACCTGGGTCCCAAGGTCTCTTATTACGCATTCAGTGTTAAGTAGATTGCTGCCTATGTGGTAGTTCATGGGTACATAGTTTTTACCAAAGGGGATTACAATGCACTTTTTGGCATTGAGCTTGAGGCCATGGCTCTTACACCAGGCATCTGTCTCAGTGAGGCCCTTCTGTAGGATGTCCACATCATTTGAGGACTTGACTATGGCTCCTAGTTTGCAGCCATCTGCGAACTTTGTCAGCCAGAGACCTTCTGTGTTAACCTGTACTTCAGAGAAGTAGATACCAAACAGGAGAGGTCCCAGGACGGAACCCTGTGGCACTCCACTTGTCACTGCCTTGAGGTCAGATTTGGAGTCACCAACTTTTACAGTGTGGGTTCTGTTAGTGAGCCAGTTGGCAACCCATCTTGTGACGTAGGGATTTATACCTAGTTTAGTGAGTTTAGCTATAATTCCAGAATGGGGGATGGTATTGAAAGCCTTGGCGAGGTCAAGATAGGCTGCGTGAACCACCTTACCTTCATCTACGGCTTTGGTGACTGCCTCAAAGAAGTTGATCAGGTTCAGGAGGCATGATCTGCCTTTCACAAACCTGAACTGGGTGGGATCCAGAGTTTATGTGCATGTATATAATTTAACTAGTGGTTTCATTCCGTATGAGAGAGAAAGTGTGTGTGTTGCTGTGTGAGAGAGAAGGTCTGTGTGTTGCTGTGTGAGAGCAGAAAGAAGGTGTGTGTGTGTGTGTGTGTGTGTGTGTGTGTGTGTGTGTGTGTGTGTGTGTGTGTGTGTGTGTGTGTGTGTGTGTTTCAAACATAACTCTCAACTGTCCAGATTTAGCTTTGTAATTTTAGTCTATTTCTCATAAAAGTTGTGTTTTTTTTGGAATTCATGGATAATTGAATTCACTACTTTCTTCAGAAAATGCATGCTAACACAAATCCTGTTATTCTAGCAACTTTCTAAAGTAAAAATAGCAATATTTAAAATCTATCCTCATTTTTGGGCAATTGTATCCCCATTGTTTTAGGATTTGTCCAGATTTCTTACACTAAGAGGTTGAGAGGTATGCATACCTCTCCACTGTCTAGATTTTTGCCTTATATTTTTAGCCTATTCCTTATAAAATGTGGTTTTCTGGCAAATAACTGAGGATTGAAATAACTAAATAATGACATACATCTGAGTTTCAGACTTCATATCCTTCAGAAAATGTATGCTAAGACAAATCATATTATTCTAGCAACTTTCTAAGTCTATAACAGCACTATTTGAAACCTGTCCCTATTTGTGGGCCTTTGGGCCCCATTATATTAGGCTTTGTCCAGATTTTTTGTGCTAAGAGGTTGAGAGGTATGGATGTATTGTATGTAATGCCCTACTGGGGGGCAGGTTAGTCAATTAACTTGATCAGGCTTGATCCTGTAATTTGGTTATAGGAGACAAGAGCCTGAATTCTCTATACCAGCTACCAAACTGCTGGAGGAATTGTGAGCTTCAGTGTTGACAAGAGCCTGAATCCTCTATATGACCTACCAGACTGTTTGACAGAGTTGTAAGTTTCAGTTTCAGTGCATTTTCATGGAATTGTCAGTTTCAAGGGAAGGGTGGTTTACTGCTGCTCATGCTAAATCTGTTTTCAATGTGCATCTGCTTGTGTTGTAGTATTGGAAAGCAGTGTTAGTAGCATAATTGCCATTGGTGCAGAAGACTGTGGATTGTACGCCCGCACCATGTAGATGGAGTGCTGCCATTGCAGTGCCCTTTCGATTGCTGACTATTTCGTGCAGTTTAAGGGGGAATAGGGATTCTGCACTCCTGAGTGTGTCCTCCTTTGTATGAGATGCTTAGTAACCATGAACTTGCCGGATTGTCAGTCTTTCCTGACTGCTATATTAGCAGCTTACCATTTTTGTTTTTAATATTACATAAGCAATTAATTCAAGGACAGCGGGCATTGAATTTGTAGATGAAACACTGAAATGTAAAATTGTTTGCCAGTAGCAACCTCTTTAATATGAAATTATTCGGGTGACTTTTACTTTTGCAGACATTGTGCTTATTGACTGATGTTGGTGGAATGTAATGACAGATGTTTGAATGGCCTTTTATGGTTGAAATTTTCTGAAATGGGTAGTTTTGTCATTATTGGTTCATACATTTTGTTTCATTGCTTTCTGAAAGATTGTTCAAAACTACACATTTAAAATGCATTTCAACAAGTGGTGCTGTATTATATGAGGATTATAATTTAATACAATCAGGAAGGTGAATCAAAGAATACATACATGTATGCATGGTTCTAAAAATGTGTGCAAGGAGCTTATGGTTTGAAAACAGCCCAAAGGTAAACATAATCCCATTTTCTTTGAATGTGGGTTTTAATGCTGTTTCAATGAATATGAGTTTCAAGGGCAGAGAAGTTTACTGCTCATGCTGTCTGTTTTCATTGTGAGACTATATTGTTTGTTTAGCAAATGGCTACTGGTGTTTGTGCTGTTATTTCAATATCTGTACCCACTGTAGAAATAAATCAGAAAGCAGCATGCATACTGACTGATTTGAAAAGTGTTTATGGCAACTGGGGAGAAATAGCTGAGTAGTGGAATACTGGAATGGCTGGGAAGGGGGCTACTCTGTAGGAGTAGGGGGTTGCCACAGGAAGTTCTGGTATGGGGTGGCCCCAATCTATTACCTTGCCTAGGGCCTTGTTTGACCTTGATCTGGCTCAGGAGCAAGTAATGTACATAGCAGATATCACTGGCCAACAGCTTATCATATGCATACGGTATCTTCACATGCACAGACAAAGATGACTCCAAAAGAAAGAAAGAGAAAACAAAAGGCAAAGTTGTCCTAGGCAAAGATAAATATGTTCATCAGATTCTCTTACTCATCAAGACTGATTGAACTTTCCCTGAATGTATTTGGTAGGACTCAGATGGCCACAACAGATTGCTAAATCAAGTATGCCATAGGGTTACAGATCTGATCTATCATCTTTGCACGTAGTCAACCAGCCTTGCATGGGAAATAATAGTTGTAGATGGCAGTCTGTCTGTCTACACAGACATCATTAGGGGACATAGAAGAGTTCCTTGCATTTCTGCCTGGGGTGATAAATTTCACACGGCAGATATGGTTATATTATCCTACAGACACATTAGAGTTTCTGCTGTGAAAGGAGTATGCACAAGGTGTGTGGTCGTATATTTTTTTATGTCATTCTATTTTACAGTTAAGGCACCACTGGAATCTGGCATTGTCACAAAATAGTACAGATTTAGTGTATGGGTCCTACACTGTGAATATTTGCATGCTTGATGTTGGAGAAATATCTGAGCTTGACAATGATGGCAGCCACAGCACTGTCAGGCAAAGGCACTGTGGGGAACAGATTACCTTCTCTTTTCACAGATGCTGTTCCATTGCCTGTGCAATGCATGCGTCATTCATGGGTGAAAGGAGCTGGTCGACACAACAGCCTAAGATGTGCCTTTGTCCTCTTAGGTACTGATGACTCCCATGAGCATGGGGGCAGTGTACCAGTCCCTCCCCACACCTGAGAGGAGTGCGTGTATAGCAATTACACAACAAATGTGAGAGAC
This sequence comes from Protopterus annectens, assembly GCF_019279795.1. Taxonomy (NCBI): domain Eukaryota; kingdom Metazoa; phylum Chordata; order Ceratodontiformes; family Protopteridae; genus Protopterus; species Protopterus annectens. The sequence continues at coordinate 148,018,198 of NC_056738.1, read as the reverse complement.
ATTCATTCAGGCAGTAGCTGAAACCACCATGACCACAGAAGAGCTGATCAATATGGTACGTGGGTTGTGTGATGACATCAGAGTGATCTTTACCTATTCAAGTAGCATTTTTAAAAGGCACAGTGGGGAGTCTATATCCTCCACATGTCTGCGTGCTGCCATGTACCATGGGCATCTCTGTGGCCAATCATCTTACACTCCCAGTGGAGAAACCCACCATGGAACACTGAGGGGATGGTCAAGGTCCTGTATTACCACAGCCTCCATACCTGCTATTGTCAAATGGGCTAGCTACAGATAGGGTGTGCATCTAGACTTACCAGTGGCATGACCCTGCCATTCCCAATCATGGAGCACAACATCTAATATGCTAGATGCATTTCGTGACAGTGACATTTCTCAGAGAGGACATCTCCATGAATGTGGATGTCAATAGTCAGGGCACACAGCTACTGAAGGCACCTTGGGCTTGTCACAGTGAGGCATGTATAGTGCAGCAACTTCTGCAGGGTGTGTGCCCATCTACACATTTGAGCACCTCCACCTCTGCACAAGTACACAACACTGGGTACACTACTTTCTGTCTGCACAGGCTTACCAGCCTACCATTCTCATAAGGCCATGATACAAATGGACATCATCAGACCACATCACAAAGTGACCATTGCCAACCCTCTGTCATTGTGGCCTTCCACTCCACTGCATTTGATGACTACAGTGTCCTGTCCTTATTGTTGTGTTACCAGGATAGCATTTGTTTGATATAAAGCATGGTCACATATAGTATAGCTCTGACAAAGTTGCTTTATTGTATGCATCATTGTTATCTACAAAGAGTTGTGAATTAGAGGGTGCCTATTAGCCATTATCCCTGCATACAGAGATCTTCTCTGCCATGTGGTCATCCGATGTAGCGTTGTTCTACAAAAACTCTTCATCATGCTCCTCCTCTGTTGCTGGGTCTGATACATCCTTTCCACCAATGGCAATCCTCTGCTGTATCTCTTTGCATATTGACATGTTGTGTAACGCTGCAAACATGTCAAATATCTTGCTACATTTCCAGAACAAGCTGCAGAGTGCCACCAGAGACATCTAAATGGTGGAAGTGGGCCTTCATTAGTTTGAACATGTATTAAATAATTGTTTGAGCCTATGATAGTGCAACGTGATCTGTGTCTTTCATATCTGTGTCATTAGCAATGACTCCACTGCATATCTCATATCAACAATAAGATGTCTCTAAGGGAGATCACCGTGCATATGTGTCAGATGTGGAAATCATGGGAACTGCCTGGATCGCCTTCTTACCAATTATATATTATAATCTATGAATTGAAGACCCCCTGCCAGTTGATGGACTGGAATCCCTTATGGTTGATATACCAGTGTCCTTGTGTCACAAGTGTCCCAAGTAGGGTCTTGATGTGGATGTGGGAGCAGACAATTGCATCAAGTACCTTGAGGGAGTAGGGCTATTTTATAGAACACTCACATGATATGTGGTATGCTCCTTCACATGCTATAGAATGACACTGAGAAGTGGGTGTAGCATCCATAAGGCAGATGCCTGGGATATACTCACCATGCCATCATTTGGTCATTGGAAGGTCTGTGTATCAAAGATTGCCAATGCTACACATATCTTGGTATCCACAGGAATGGGAATTCAATTCATCCAACAAGCCTGCATATGAAGGTGGCACATCTGTACCAGCTCCTGTATGGTATCTCTTTTCACTATTTCTATATCATGGATGTAATGAAATGCTAGGTACAGTAGACTTTTCCTTAGCACATGTAGGCTAGATGTGCACATTCATAGCTATTGGTACAGAGGACAGTCACAGAAACATGCATTTCTGCTAATTATGTTGCCACCCCTAACATATTAATGTGGTCTTTTCCTCTGTTTAGTACAATTTTAAAACATACAATTACAATGATCGTTGTAGCTCATTAAACAATTGTTATATATTTCTGAATTGCTTCACTATGTTGCATACCCTTATCTGTATTTGGCATTCCCACCATTACCATAACATAACTGACTTGCATCTTATTACACAGTCATTTGCATTGTATTCTGGCAGCAGTATTTCATGACATCATGCGTCCTTATCAACTCATTACAGCTGGATGACACATGTAGGTGATTTTTGTAGTTACATCCTACTGACACCTCTAGGTGTCAATATTGCTTGTTCATATCTGCATTAATAAATGCAAAACTATGCTGCATACAAAGTATTGAAATATTTTACCTTAAAGCTTTCACAATGGCAAACACAACTGTGTTGATACTTGACCTCTGTCTAGTACAGGTAAAGAGATATTAATTGCTGTTCATACAATATTTATATTGTCATAAAATTCATGCTTTTATAAATATCTCAACAACCAAGAAGCGTAGACAAAACTGCTTAGTCTTAAATGAAAGCTCTCAGCAGAATAAACAAAATTCTGTTAACAGTATCTCTGTAACTTGAGTGGTTGCTGAGATATTGTAAGCTGTTTACAAAGTATTACAAACATAAGTTACTTGGGGGGATTCAGTAATTCTCCGTGTAAGACTAACTAAGTCTTACTCATAAACGGCAGCCTAAGAGTATGACGTCACCGCGCCATGCATATTCATGAGGGTGCACTGACTCAACTCCAAGGCTAACACGGAGCGTGTAGGAGTGCAGGGGGTGTGTCAGACTGCTGAGCAGTCTAAATATCCACGCCCCTGCAAGTGCCTAAATCCGCAAATGTCAGCAGATATGAGCGAGTCCGCTCAAATGTGTATATCCACAACACTACACTTCCCCACATTCAAAACCCCTGTACAAATAAAATAAAATGTAAAACAATTTTTTTTTATAATTCCCGATATAGCTGCCCGTATTTGTGCGTGTGTGCGCAGGTGTGCCCATTGCTTAGCTACAGTTAGCAGTTTAGACATTGAAGAGGATAATAAAGTACTTATATGCAAATTAAGCCAAATAGCAATAGCGTAGTGGTAGAGCCTTCGCACAAAGAGGAGGCATTCCTGGTTCGAGTCCCACCACCCCCCTTTCCATTTTCTGTCAGAAATCTGTGCATAAAAATAATTCCTGACATTTACCTTTTAAATTTTAGTAAAATGCATTGAAATGGCCTATGTAGTAGTGAACAATATTTTAATTATATATAAGAAGGTGAAACGGTCATGCATACTAATGAATGCATAAGTAACCTATCTTAAGCAATGTGAAGCACTGCTAAGCAATGTTTACCAGTATTAAGCACATTTAAGAATAATTGCCCATAGCTAAGCACTGCTTTAACTAGCACAATGGCTTTGTGGGAAGCAGCGCATCGCGCCAACTAGCGCAAACAAAATATGTTTGCGTGGAGCTGTGCACCGTGCTAACTAGCGCAACGTCGAGCAACGTAGAGCAACATAGAGCAACGTTGGGCAAAGTTGAGCAAAGTCGGCCAAACACAGCCACACCTCCTAGCCAGTCAGGCTAGTAGTAAAATGAAAAGCAATAACAGGCTTCGAACCTGGGATGCTGTGCACCATAACCACAGTACTGAACCACTAAACCATGACAGCTTAGCATAAACATGCACTATTAACATACATATACTTATAAATGGAAGTTTAACCATTGCTAAGCAGGTTTGCTGTTAGCTGAGAATTTTCAAAAACGGCCAATTACAAATAAGTGCAGGAAATGAGGCACATTTAACCTCCATAGGTGGGAATGCTCACCATAACTGATTGTAGCTCCCATTTGCAGTCAGAATGGTAGGTGCTGGACAGGGTACTTGCTTTAGAGTGCAATGGTGGGGCATTGAGGAGTCACAATACATGGTTTGGCTCCTTGTCCACCATCATGAGTCAAGACTCCTGCAGGGCCAGTTTCAAGGGATAGAGTACAAAGCAGATGCTTGGAACCGGTAAGCTCATGATCTCACTAGTGCCACAGGCATCCCTCAGACTGGTGAGCAGGTCTGTCACCACCATGCAGACCTGAAGAGACAGAAGCAGGACCTACTGAACCAATGGATACAGGAGGCCCATGACAGTCAAGATGCCCCACTACTGAGTATGTAGGCATGGAATGAGGTATATAAGAAATGCTATTGTAGTGTATATTATGGATAGGTATGTCTCAATATCCCTTCATTTACTTTACAGCTGCAGATGTCCGTGCTGCGAATTGGCAGTCCTATGCAGATAGGCTGCTAAGGCTGCACCACCAGGCAGGTTAGTAATTATTCTGCATATATTGTTATATAAAATAAGTGAGAGAGCCTGAAAAAAAGTGTTGTAGCACAATAATAAAGGCATAAAATGCCCTGAATAATTCCTCTGCATGTACTGTTATTTAAGTAAGTGCGAGAGCCAGAAAAAGAGTGTTGTAGCCCATTAATAAAGGTATAATACATCTTGAATAAGTCTTCTGCATGCAGTGTAATATCAAATAAACAAGAGATCCTCTAGAAAAGTGTGTAATGTAATTAATAAAGGTATAATACCTGGATTGTGTCCATGTCACTTACTTTGAAATGTTGTTGTACTCCTACATTATATAAATAGTACTGTTGTAGTAAGCGCTGTCAACCCACAGTTGTGCAGTCCCATATAAAGTGGATGAAGGGAGTGCCAGTAGCTGTGAAGCATATATACAGTCCTCAACAGTTGGTTAATAGCTGGCATGCATAGGTAAATCTGGCACATGAGTAGCTTGTTAATGTGTTCTCCAGAAATGTGAGTGTGCTGCTAGAAATGTAAGGGGCTGTAGAAATATAACTGAAAATGTCACGTGAACACATCCAGATATGTAGAGATATAAATATAAATAAAATAAATAAATATGTAGCAGTAACATCTGCATCCTGGACAGTTAGTATGTCAGATATAGTTCAGGTATATAATGAACTAGCCAAACCCATTACACAACCTAATGCACATTGCCTAGTGTAATAATACATGTAGGGAATATACACCTGCAGTCAATAGGAATGTAGTGTAAATTCTAAGTATATATAAGATGTTAATGGAGGTATCTTTTTACACCCTACTGTATGTGCATAAACAATGCAATTCCACACCTCAATGGGTATGTGTAATCTCAAAACATTTGTTGGGACATATGCCCTATTGTTCTATAAATATTTGCATTTACTTTGATGCATATGCCCTGTTCAAACACCACAATCTTGGTGGCCTGTTGCCACCAATCATTCCTGCATGCTGTTGAAATGTGTACTGTCGTTCAATATATGCATGTGTTATGCTTGCTGTTCAACTGTTGGAACCCTGGTGTGTTGGGTTAATGGGAATATTACAGCATGCTGTTACACCTAATTCGGAATGCTGTTGTCTATGTTGTCATTAAATACACCTAAACACAGAATGTATGGGAAGGCCGGTCCCAGCGGATCCACCTGCCCCTCCTCAGCTGGCGATTGCACCTGACACCAGCAGGTCTGGTGCCCAGCCCAGGCCCCCCTCCTCCATTGGTCCTGTGCCACCTTCAGGTGGAAGTGCTGCAGGGGATGGGGCTCATCCCCCCATGCAAGCGTGGGTGGAGAAGGGCCACCTGTCACCCTCCGAAGGGTCCAGGCTGTGGTGTGAAGGGAGATCCAGTGTTCAGTCGCTGATCCCGTACACCAGCTCGAGGCAAGAGTGGCGTGACTCACGGGTGAGCCTGCTCCTCCTACACAGCCCCTAGCACAGCCACTCTCCAGGCTGTAAAGGTGCAGTGGTGATTGCCCATGGGTGGGGATGTTAGTTCCACTGTTGCCATCTGTGGGCTCATGGGCTTGCGATTTCCAAACATCTTTCCCCGTCAATTGTGTTCACCCACCCCATGTGTCGTATTCTGCCCCTGTATGCATCTTGTTTGTCTTGTCTGTTTACCTCTCCAACCTACCTCCCCAAATATACCTACTTCCTCTACCTCACGTTCCACTCTCACCTGAAAAAAAAAAAAAAGGGCACTCTATTCCCACAAAAAAATTACGTCCCATACATAGCTGCCCATTTCGCACACATGTCCGCTGGACATGTAAACTGATAATTATAATTGGCAGTACAACATAATTTGTTGTCCTCACCCCTCTCTCAGGGGTGGAAGGTTTCAAATTTCCCTCCAAATTTCAAGCATATGCACAGCTGTTGCTGTTAAAGAAATGGGCAGCTGTGGACCTTCCCTACACCCGTCCTGCACATCCCGAGCTGGTTTCCCTACTGTCTTTCCCTCTTTGTGCCCCCTTTTTCACCAATTTCCTATCTCCCCATTTTCTTTTCTTTAAAAGAAATTAGCATGGGGGTTAGCGGGAGTAAGCACTTTTAAGCAGTAGTTAGTGGTGGTGCGCGAGAGTGCGCTTGTGTGCGCTTAGCTAAGCATCACTAAGCATTGTGCAAACTCGCGCAAATCCGCTTACAACTGCTTAAAAGTGCCTTAGTCACTCTGCATGGCAGGGCCCTTGTCCTGCTCAGCAGCAAAATAAAACACCTATGTCAGTCTCGAACCCTGGACACACTACGCTGCATGAAGTATCACTAAGCCACACAACAATTTGATGCTGTAATAAATATATCATGCATTACAATGAGTGAATGTAAAGGGAAAATAGGCATGCCATAACACAAATCTTGTTCTGCGGATCTTTACCAGCTGTTGTTGTGGAATTGCATGACATGACTGTGAAAAGAGAACCTGTCATTTTAGCAGGAAATAATGTTACAGTAGCACTTTAAAAACCCCACACAGTATCAGAGCAGGCTAAACCCTGGCATATTTGAATAGGGCAGAGGCCATATTTCCCAGCTGTGACTGTTTTACAGGGATATCCCTGATTCATAAACAAATGTTAGCTGTGTCCCACTGAATCCCTCTGAAAAGTACTGATGTTAGGCAGAAAAGAGGGAATTACACTTAAAGAATAATGTCAATAAGTAAGAGTAGATACTGCTTGCACGTCAGAAAATGTGTATTAATACATGTGCTCTGATTCTCTCAAAGTCTCAACTTAATGTCTGTAATATATTACAGGTGTATCTCACTTATATGTACCTTTCCCTGAGGCTGTTCAAATATATACCTGAGTGTATCAGAGGTCTGGCAGAGGCAGAAATACACAGGCATATCAGCTTTTCTGCTGTTACACACTCTGCAAATAGCTGTGGAAGGAGTTCCACAAGCATACCCTTATTTAGGAGTACAACACAAAAATATCAAAGGATGTAGCCATGAACTGGTAGCAACCAACTGTGACAATGCCATTGTTTCAGTGCTGAAAAGACCGGTGTGGTGCACAGACAAAGAATAATAGGCGAACCTCTGGCTAACATCTGGATATGTCCACAGGTGGGAGCTACACAGACAGACTACTTGCCTTGATAGACTAACAGTTACACAGAAACCCTGTATGTTCAGCAAGATAAACATAACACAATAATAAATAATGCTCTCTATACTTCTGCACCCCTACCCATAAGTACAATATACCTGTGTATTCAGGCTCTACCAAGGATGTAGGTAGGCATACTCAGTACTGAAATGTGTCCAGTTGTCTTGAGCAGCCTGTGCTAATGTCAACTCAAAAAAAACACAAACTGTTCAGAAGTGAGTAAATTAATAATTACAGTATAGTAGTTCACAAACAGTTCATGTGCCAGAAGAATACATTGCAATAACTAATTTTGTATGGCAGTTAATTGTCTAATTAGAAAAGAAAGTGCATACTCCAATGTATCTTGTGTTAGCATTTGGAGGGGTGAGTATAATTTTACACTGACAAATGTGTACTGGAAGCAGCAACATTCAGGTTTGAGTACAACATGCAAATCACTGGCTACAACCCTAGCTTCAGATATAAGAAGTATAAAAATCTTCTGACTGACACAACGGTGTCCACAGCAAACAAGCATGGGCCCCACTATGGAAAGCTGAAAGGGCTATGCCTACCTAACTTAGCATTTTATAGCAGTGGGCTGCTATGACAGTGAGTACTGCAATTACCACACAGCAGGCTGCATGCAGTTACTAAATGGTGGGCACCAATTGGTGCAGAGGCCATCACATGCTCATGTGCAGATACCTAGAAAAGCAGGCTGTACTTGCTGTCCACACATGCAATAATATCATTGCAGCAACAGAGAGAGAGAGTGAGAGTGAGAGAGCGACAGAGACATAGACAAAGAGACAGAAACAGACAGACAAAGAAAAACAAAGAGCAAACCCAAAAAAAAAATTACTTTAAAAACAAACTGAACAGAGAAATACAAAGGAAAGGTATGTAACACAAATGTATTTGCTGGCATGTAGTAGATGTTTTTGAAGAGTACTCTACATACTGTGAATCATCCATATGTGGCAGCAGTATGTATCTATATGTATCTGTACATGTGCATAGGGCAAGGGACATACTGCAACTGTTTTTGAAGGATGGATATATATAGATAGATAGATAGATAGATAGATAGATAGATAGATAGATAGATAGATATATGTTGTTGAAGGTTGTTATGTGCATATTTCTATGTAGGTTGTAGTGTTTTTCAAAGAAAACAGCATGCAGTGCTGGTATATGACATGTGGTGTTTAAACGCTGTGGATATGATTTGTCAGTTTGGCAGTGTTGCACCCAGTGAGGCCTGCTAAAGCTACATGGGCTGAGGACACCTTCAATGCATTCTGCACAACACTGTGCAATATTAGTACATAACTGCATATGTCACAACTGTCGAATAATTGATATTCCCACCATGAAAGGTGGGCTGTATATGTGCCTATATGTACATCTATATGTAGAGCAATGGATGTTTATATGTATGTGTGTATGTATATACATATATATATATATATATATATATATATATATATATATATGTGTGTGTATGTATATATATATATATATATATATATATATATGTATATATGTATAGAGAGAGAGAGACACGGGGTCATACTTACTGCGACAGGTGCCTGGTGACCAAGGCATGGACTGAAGCTCAGTGTTGACACTGCAGTGCCATCCCTTCCTGCCAAAACACTGTACCCATTAATTACCACATAGGCGGTAGTCTACCTAGCACCAAAGGTGTGATAAGGGAACATGGTACACAGGTGGACAGTAGCCTCCCCTTTGATAATCACAGTGCCACACTAGTCATGTAATCTGTCTACATGGTACACGTCATCACAAAAGGTGTGTCATCTAGGGAAATACAGGTCAGTGTTCCCCTCTACTCATCACACTTAAAACCCATTATAGAGTACAATGCCCCATGTGGTATGTACCTCACGTGACAACTACAGCAACTGGAAAGGCCACAGACATACCTCACAAAGAGTAATACCAGCCACAAACAGATGCCCTATGCAGACTGACTCACAAAGCCACAACTAGACTGTGTTGCATACTGCCTACCCAGAGGTGACCTCTGCCTAACATACAGAGCTATGTCGCACCCATAACTGTTGGACATCCTCCACGTAAACATATCACAATCCCTCCGAGCTACATGCTCTAGGGCCCTATACCTTGTCAGCTCACTAAACAGCCCATTCTGGAGGGATAGATTCCTATCCCAGAGACATGCCTTACTCTGGAACAAACCACCTATCTATAGCAAACAAAGCTCCTCATTAGCAGCTGTCATGAATACTCCTGATGATTGGTTGGGAGATAGGAAATACACCCCGGGAATCATCTCTGTGGCTCTGGTTGACAGGGGCAAGTGAAATAAAAATTACATGTGTCTCAAAGGCCAGGGTAACATATGGCTAGGCTGCTCTAGGCCCTAGGGCCAATAGCGTATTACCTACCTATGACCCGATGCACACACACATGTACTTAGTGCAATAATTGCTATGTGAGGTTGACAGAGTTTGATGGTGAATGTGTTGGTGAATGTGTACAAGGTCTGTGTGATAGCTTTGTGTGAAATTGTTTCTGTTATGGTAGTTTGTGTCCTAGCTGTGATCCCAGCAAAAGATGTATTTGCTATTGCTAGGCAGAAAAAGTAGTATGGCGTACGGTGTGACGTAGTCCCTTGTTTTCGACTGCGGTGTCCCATTATAGGCTAAAGCAATACATGTATGCTTAGTGAGTGGTACTGCTGGTGACTCCAACTCCCATATGAACTGTAGTACTACCTGAAGCTGTAGGGCTAAACAGCACAGTATGGTGTATGTTCACATTGCTTGGAAACACTGTTTTATGTGTTCCCTGTAGTCCTCACAGATTACATACCTCAGGCATAAGGTATTGTAAGTAGTGACACACAGTACTGTATGGTACACAGGTAAAGATCATCTGGGTTAGCATACATTTGTGTGTTGTATGTATGTCTGATGTGTGTATAATTATGCCTGTACCATGCCCTCAATCATATGTGTGTTACAGGGTATATGTGTCTATCTAGCAACATGTATAGTCTAGTACAGCAGTATGCCACCTATATTAACAACTGTGCACATATGTTAGGCAGGGGTTTGGCATCAGCGACTAGGGTGGTATACTGGTAATACTGTAACTGTACTTTACATTCATTGCAATGGATGACATCTTTCTTCATGCATTAGCTTGATATATACCTCCTGTGGCTAGGTGGTGCATTGTGTCACATACAGTGTGCCATGTACTGGTGTATAGTCTTACATACTGGCTTCTCTTTGCTGCTGTGCAGAACATGGTTTGATATATAGAGCGTGCCAGGCACTGTCAGCCAGTTGTGGCCTGAGCACTGATATGTGGTATTGAACGTGTGTATCCTCTGGCAGCCAGTCGGATGCTATATATGGCAGTTAATTGATATCTGTACTTTAGAATGTTAAGTGTGCCACATGACTTGCTCACACATATCTTTTAATTGTCTTCCAGGGTAACGTCCCATCAACGCAATCCGTCTTATACAGCAGCAGAGGAACAGGAAATACACAGCAGCCTGGTGCAGCACTACATCCTGCTGTTCTCTCAAACCGGCCAGGACCAGCATGAGTGGACTGCACTGTGGCAAGATCTTGTTCATGACATAGGCATGCATAACCGGACATATGAGCAGTAATGCCATCACTGCAGTAATTTAATTAGACATGTCCGGTGGTGTGCATCTGATATCCATAGACAACAGCTTGCCATAGGTGGTGGGGTAGCCATTCACCCCCCCCCTCACCAGAGTGGAGGAGCTGCTCATAAGCATGGTGGCTCCTGGCCAACAGCAGGTACAGCAACATACATGTGTCATGATGGAGGCCAGAGCCACCCAGCATGTTGACATGGAGCGTGCAGGTAATATGCCCTATCTGTAGACTACTGTTACCTGTATTGGTAGATTATGCATATGTGAGATGTGTACTGTGTGTTTAGCAGTTGTGCTGCCTAGTGTTGTGCAATACTGATATTTGGAATATAATCTGTACGCCTGTGACTGTTGACTGTTGCACTACTGTAGGTTAGCAAATTCACAGTAGCAATGCCACAGTTGTGGCCACTGAAAACTGTCTCATATTCTTGTAGGTCCCTCTGGTGTGACAGGAAGGCAGCTGATCGATGCTGGTGAGTGTGTTATAAATTTAATATTGCTAATGAAATGTGCATGTCATAGGTGAGGTGTAGGCCATGCACACGTAACACACCTATGCATAATGCATGCTGTGCATGTTTGCTGTGAGACTGTGCACATCTCAGTAATGTCAGTAGCTGCCTCAATCACATGCAATACACAGAGCATCACACACAATTGCAGCAACACCGTACTGGACATTGGATAGGCATAGTTGATACATATGTACACAACATACACAACTTTGTCATACACAGTACACCTTAACATGCTACCCATGGCATATCCAGACACCCACTGTAAGATCACATTTCAGTATCCGACATGTCATCCACACAGCACACATAATATACCTGAGGGGTAGAGGCCTATCATGGAGCTGTGCGACACTCTTCAACACATAACACATTCATGTTAGGCAATGCTCCCTATTGGGCACCTTACAAACCCATGAAACAAGTGGCTGTATAATGTGAATGTAGCCATGGTACTGCAGTTCAGGTACAGCATGCTAGGTGGCAGTCTGGCACACATTAGTAGCCTTGAGTGACCACATGATGCATGATGATGATGGCTCATGGTACTACACCCCATCCAGTTACAGTGACCACAGTACTACACATAGCAGTCATTGCTATGCACCTCTATGTTGTGTGTGTGCAAACATATGCACCTATACACAATATGCATAGCAATCACCATTTGTACAAAGGACACATATATGTCTTGTAATGCTATTGAGTGTATAGGTCACATGACACACATTGGGTATGTGTGATGTTTAATGTTGCAGTCATGTTGTAGCATGCCATGTCATGGCTGGCACTACCATGTCCACAATATGTTCTACACTCACCATAACCACTGTACAATGGACACGTTGAGCAATGGTATTCCATGATGTATACATTCACCACTCATCCTGTGTGTATGCATAGCATGCATGTGCTAAACCTGTGTCCACTATTATCTGCTACAGACACAGGCACTGTAATCATAAATGGATATCTATGTGACACACAGATGCACATCCAGCCATGGTATGAATACCTGTGAGTGATGGTTCACAGGACATTCTTGAGCTTTTAATACTTGCACAGCAATGTTGTGTCCATGTACACATTGCATTCCAGGGTGAGGCCAATCACTGAACAACAACACATATGCATCAAAGCCATGTATACTGTTATTAACAAGGGCTGTCTACACTCGCACTGCATGGTCTTGAGCAACAACTTTTCTGCTTGCTGACACGTGTGATATGACTGTTTGCCTTGTGATAGTGTAACCCACATTCAACTACTATTGAGTATGTTTTGGATTGCTGGCGGTGTGTGTGGGTATCTGCTGTAGTGAGGAGTGTATTTGTGTGCATGTGTTCATGTGTTCATGTGTTCATGTGTGCATGTGTTCATGTGTGCATGTGTGCATGTGTGCCGACATCATATACAGGTCATAAAGTGTGTTTCCTGTCTTCCTCCCACAGGTGCTGTGTTAGGGCTGGTTCACTGCAGCAGGGAAACTGATGTCACTGAGCCACATAGTGATAATGAAGATAGGTGTGTTGAGGCACAGGTGTGTTTGCCAGGGTCTGTCATTGGGCCACCAATCGACAGTACACAACTGTCCACCCCATCCATGCACACAGTCATACTGCCAATACATCAATCACCAATGGCCTTAGGTGAGGGACAGCCTACAGTTGGCATTGGCTGGGACAGTGTGGTATTTATGGCACATGCATCTCCACACAGCAGCCATAGACAGATGTCTGGAAGGGTATCACATAGGCAGATGTCCAGGGGTTCTTGTAGGAGCACTGCTGCTCATCATGCCCCTGGCAGATGTGCCACAGCACTTACTACTTCACGCATGTTCCAGGCTGTCGTGGAGGCACAGGCACATATGGAGCGGTACACCAGACAGGGACTAAGGGCACAGAGGCAACATAACACTGCTGTACTTGAGAGTATCCGTGACCTAGCAGGTGCCATCTGTCATTACACTGAGGTCACTGATAGACGTTGGGGTGAGACATTAGATGTCCTCTGCAATGTCATGTCCATGTGGTCATATGCCAGCAACATCAGCAGCTGGCAGCCGCCATGGATGCCCCTCAAGCAACAGCCACTCTCGTAGTGCCAGTATCAGCCCCAGCAATGTTGGGGGTGGGCTGTCCATAGACCATCCTAGAAGACCACATGCACGTGGCTCTGGACAGTCCCCGAAGGGACCTGGGTCCAGTGTACATTCCTCTACCTCTGGGGATAGTACCCAGTCTGGCTTAGTACCTGAATCTGTCAGGAGCACCCCTGCCAGGCACAGGTACCGTGTCCATGCCCAGAGACATTGATCTGTAAGCCTGGCAGGTACAGTCTGTGGCTGTCCCACGAATACCCATATATGGCAGTCACATGGTGGAACTGTGTGCATGCAGACACACACACACATAAAACACATACCTAGGGCTAACACATACCCGCACACATTTCATCAGCATTGGCCCATAGCTGTACTCTTGGCCATCACACACACACACACACACACACACACACACACACACACACACACACACACACACACACACACACACACACACACACATACATGTCGATTGTGTGGTTCACTGTAGGGCTCTGGCAAACCAACAACACACCCTGTGCATATGATGAAACCTGTGCCACCTCCTGTCATCTGTAACATTGATGCAGGAACAGGCTGCCATGGTGCTGATGCACAGGGTGACTTTATAGCAGTATAGCAATGTTAGCATCTTGTCAGCAGTAGAGTGTAATGATATCCTTGAAGGTGTAGGTGAGCAGGCATGATGCATTAAAGGTATGATTGTCAATGTAGTATTGTTTCCAACAGGGTTATTTCCACTAGTGTATTGTCCGCCCACATGCCACTTGGCTGATGTGTGTAGTATTGGCAGAATGTGTTACAGAGTGAACAGTATGTGTGGGATGTGTGTAGCACAGACTTGCCAGTGTACATTAGTGAACATGGTGGAGGTGCACTGTCTGCATGTACGTGCATGGTGGGCACATGGGCAGGGTGACATGACCTGTTTTACACAGTAACACTAAATACTTTCTGTTGTTAGCCAGTATGCATTATACCACACACAATTTGGAACTTGTATACACATGTGTGTATGACATTGTTTGACACTGCGTTGTGGGTGATACTGTTACTACCTGTCATTGTTTTGCATTCTGGTAGTATACATAACCTCAACAACCTGACCATAACCAATGGTGAGATGATGTCTTGACAAGTGACACACAGATGTAGGACACACAGTAAGATTTGGATCCTTCAGGTACTATACTATGGCAGTAACCAGTGCTATTCACCTACACCCATTCCTGAGACCACACCTGTGTGGCATATAGCTCTCTTAGGTACAAGCACTCACAGTAGGGATATGTCCATCCATGTCTGGTAATGCATACTGTGGTGTGGTCTATAATGCATTGTCCAGATGACACACACATCCTCCACATGGGGATTATACAGACAGATACCTGTTGTCAAACATATGCTGTAAAACTGTGAGCCAACCTAAGCACAGTCATCCACCTTTAAGACACATTGTATCCCCACAGTACCACATAGGTAGTAGCCACTAACATGATGAGCAGGTACCAATGCGTACATGCAGCCAAGTGTTAGGTCATCTATCCCTTGGTAATCACATTTGCAAAGGTATTATTGTATCCCTCGGTGTATCACATAAGCAAAAAGGGGTCTGCATACATATCCACAGAGGTTGTTGTACACCTATGATGAATAGCCATCATTGACAGACTTTTCTGCGTTTGAACAGGTCTGCAATATACCTCAGCCATAAACACTCACTCACACAATTCAATAGAAACCGTAATGAGTGTGTGTGACATGGATGACATAGGCCAGGGATCACTGCAGTGGCTGGCCTTGTCACATGCATACAGATGTGACCTAAGGTCTGGAAAGCAGCAGCACACTCTAGCAAAGATGACTGATGTGTTGATGGAGAGAGCAGGGTTCACACACATGAAATAATTGAGGTCACATGTACGTATATGTATTTGCCACACAGCTACCTGACGTGCAATGCACATACTGTTGTCATACTGATATGTCATATAGTAGTAAAAGCAAAACCCACAACACTTTGACCAACAGTGTCACACACATAGAGCACACATACTCACCAAGTGCAGGATTCAAACCCCTACTTGACTAATTCATGAGACTAGAGGAGTACACATTAACATGACACGCTATGCACATTACTGGCAGTTTTCATTACCAGAGGTATCTTTGTAGCATGGTGACATCATCAGACTTGACAAAGATCACTATACCACTTTTAAGGTTTTATACTACTCTCCAAAAAGCTTGCTCCTCTCCAAAGAGATCACACACAAACACACACTTGCCAAGTGCAGGATTCAAACCCCTACCTAACTCATGATACTACAGAAGTACACATTAACACAACACCTTATGCACATTACTGGCAGATCTCTTTTCTACAGGTATCTTTCTAGGATGGTGACATCAACAGACTTGACAAAGATCACTACACCACCTTTAAGTTGTTATACTATTCTCCAAATACTTTGCTCTTCTCCAAGGTGATCACACACAAACTTGCCAAGTTCAGGATTCAAACCCCTACCTAACTAATTCATGATATTACAGAAGTTCGCATTAACATGACACGCTATGTACATTACTGTCTGTTTTTTTTTTCCCACAGGTATCTTTGTAGGATGGTGACATCATCAGACTTGACAAAGATCACTATACCATTTTTAAAGTTTTATACAACTCTCCAAAAAGCTTGCTCTTCCCTAACAAGATCACACGCAAACACTTGCTAAGTACAGGACTCAAACCCCTACCTAGCTAGGTCATGATACTACAGAAGTACACATTAACACAACATGCTATGCACATTACTGGCAGTTCTCTTTTCCACAGGTATCTTTGTAGGATGGTGACATCATCAGACTTGACAAAGATCACTATACCACTTTTAAGGTTTTATACTACTCTCCAAAAAGCTTGCTCCTCCCCAAAGAGATCACACACAAACACACGCTTGCCAAGTGCAGGATTCAAACCCCTACCTAACTAATTCATGATACTACAGAAGTATGCATTAACACAACAAGCTATGCACATTAGTGGCAGTTCTTTTTTTCCACAGGTATGTTTGTAGGATGGTGACATCAGACTTGACAAAGATCACTATATCACTTTTAAGGTTTTATACTACTCTCCAAAAAGTTTGCTCTTTTCCAAGGAGATCACACACAAACACACACTTATCAAGTGCAGGATTCAAACCCCTACCTAATTACTTTATGATACTACAGGAATACACATTTATATGACATGCTATACACATTACTGAAAACTCTCTTTTCCACAGGTATATTTGTAGGATGGTGACATCATCAGACTACACAAAGTGGGTTAAAGTAGGAGACATGAGGTGGCCTGCATAGTAGGAATGTCTAAACACTTTGGCCATGTGATCGTCAAAGGAGAGTTTACTATCTACCTGTGTCCCCAGGCCCATAATGACCTTCTCCATAAATACTGGATTACCACCCATGTGTTAATTTGTGTGCACTTTGTTATATCCAAAGGTGATGACTATGCATTCTCTGGCATTCTGCTTGAGGGCATTGTTTTGACACACATGTATCTGTCTCTGTAAGACCCTTCTGGAGGATGTCTTTGTCAGCTGTGGAGTTGAGTATGGACCACAGTTAGCAGTCACCTGCAAACCTGTTCATCCATACTCCTCCCATGCTTGCCTGTACCTCTGAGCAGTATCTACTTTACAGATGGGGTCCCAGGACCAAGACCTCTGGGATAACATGTGTGACTGCCTTAGAGACAGACATGGCACCCGCAACTCTGAACACGTGTGTTTGATCTGTCAGCCACTTGGCCACACATCCTGTGACATAGCTGCTAATGTTCAAGCTGGTAAGCTTGTCCAGGATGACAGTGGTAAATGGTGTAGAACATCCTTAGTGAGGTTCAGGTGGGCTGTGTGGACTACTTTCACCTCCATCTATGTCCTTGGTAACTGTTTCAAATCAGTCAACTAGGTTTAGGAACCAGAATCTGCCTTTAACAAGGCAAAGTTGTGTAGAGAGCAGTGTCTGCAGATACCCAATATCTGTTTTTATGTGTTCCACGGCAATTTGCTCCATAGCTTAGCAGACCAGGCTGAGTAGACATATAGATCAATATTTCCCAAGTTCTGTTGTGGCACCCCCTTTGTGGATCTGGATGACTATTGGTGTATGCCATTCTTTGAGTACATAGCCTGTGTTACGATTTAGTCTGGACAGTGAATATAGGTGAGGGTGTAGTTCCTTTTGGGGCTGGTGTATGAAGCAGCCTGTGACACCATCCAGTGCCATTGATGCTGTGTTCTCAGCTTTGGAGAGGGCTGTCTTTATCTGCATATCCATGAAGTTTGGGGCTCTGCATACTTCTGAGATGGACACATGCCCTTTTGGGAGTGATGTGGGGGGTTGCACTGGACGTGTCCACCAGGATGTGGGCAATGGAAGTTTGTTCAGTGTATTTCTTGTCATTTTTCAGTAGGTATCAGCATATTTGGAGGTTAACACCTACATGTCTGCTATAGCTACCTAAGGCTTTGTGGTTGTTATGCTTACATTCCTTGGCAGTTTGTCTTTATAAACTGGCCTTGAATTATTTAATGAGCAATCAGTGTATCTTCCTAATAATGATCAGTGATGCCTTTCCTTTTGTGACATTTGCTCTATGATGTGTTTGTTTCCTCCTTCTGTTGTGTAGCTTATTTATGGGCAATGACCACAGAATTGTTTTCTATTTTTGGAGGAGTGCATCTTGGTTTAATTTGTGTTGTCTCCATACATGCATCCCTGTAGATGCTCATAGGATGCACTTGTAAATGATTCAGCAGATTGTATACCATTTTCCTATAGCAAGAGGACGTTGGATCTTTCAACATTTGTCTTGACCAGGGTGCAGTTTCCTTTTGAAAATGTTATCACATTGTTTCCAATATCAAGAAATTGTTTTTTTGGATGTTGTCATTTCTATATTGGAAGATCACACATTGGCCACTACAGTTCATAGGAAGTTTCCTCAATGCAATACATTGCTACATGCAACAAGCTCTCACCTCCGCCACATCATCCGAAACATTCCAAAATCCCAATTTTTGCGTATGAAACGCATATGTTCCTCAGAAGAACAACATCAAGTTTGTGCACAAGATCTGTCAAAAAGGCTTTTTAACTGTGGATATACTAAGTATCATATCTCTCAAACCATCGATCAGACTAGTCAGATGGCACGCTCAAGCTTATTACAATACCAACATTTGAAGCATGATGACAAATCTAATTCTGTGCAGCCGATAAGGTTTGTAACCACTTTCGGAAACAACACATTCAGATTCAGGGAAATTATTAACAGACATTGGGACATATTAAAATCTCATGAACTTCTGAATGACATATTACCAGATAAATGTGCCTTCTCATACCATAGGGGTCGCACTATACATTCTCGTTTCACTCACTACAAGAGATATACACCAGTGACCACAGTCCAAACCACCTTATTTGGTGACCCTTTGGTGGGGTGTTTTCCTTGTGGACATTGTAGTGCCTGCCAACATATCCTCAAAACCAAGGAATTTTCAAGTAAAAATACATCACAGGTATACAATATTAACATCTTTGGAAATTGTAGTTTGGATTGGGTCATTTATTTGGCTACATGTACCTGTTCCTCTTTTTATGTGGGTCAGATGTCCAGGCCAATCAAATTGAGGATTAGTGAACACCTTAGTGCTATCAGAAACCACAGATTGTCTAATGCCCTCTATAAACACACCATTAATCATCCCACTGCTGTTTTTAAATTTGTTATTATAGACAAAATCCAAATGCATAGGAACTTTAAAGCAGGTTGGCATACTAAACTTAATAACATGGAAAATATGTGGATAACCAGGTTAGGGGCTTTGTTCAAACCTGGCCTTAATGAAACAGAATAATATGTCAACCTACTTCCTTATGTATATTGTTTGGGATTTATTTACTTTTAAAATTTCATATGTACATGAGTTTATTTTGGTGATTTTGATTTGTATAATTATTACTATATTCATCAATTACTATTCATGAAATGTGTACATTATTCAGTCATTACTTATTTCTGTAATGTGCCTTTAAATATCTCTCTATATAACACCAGGATGTTGGGAGCTGCTTAACTATTCAACATTTGCTTTTTAGCACTGAAGAAGGCTTTGTACAGCTGAAACCGGTTTGCTTGCTTGTTAGCCATTTTTAATGGCTTTTACTTTCACAACAAATTAAATTTTGCTGCTATACCATTGTGCTGGTCCGTTTTTGGATTTAACATTGCTGTAACACCATCAACAGTTTCATATTCTGTACAGAGGGTATGTCTCAACAGACTGTTGAGGTGCAGGGTCTGTTCATTTTTGAATTCAGATAGGACACAGCTAGGGAAACCATATCATCCCATAGACGCCGTGTTTTTAGGTTTGGAAAGGGCTGTTTAACCACTGTAAATGTGATTCTTTGTTTTCACAATCTCCAGGTATGATGATAGGCACTTTTGTCAATGAGAGGGGCATAAATATGTATGAACCTGTCGTACAAGATGTTGCCAATGTCAGTCATGTCCATGTATTCATTTACAACTTGCACTAACTCAGAACATATATGAGTTTGCATTGATATTTATGACATAGCGAAATAAAGCTTCATGGTTCTCTATGGCCTTTTACATTATTTCTTCAAAGAACATGGATTGGATAATGTTAGGTGTGTTCATTGTTTATTGATGATAGTGATGGGAGATTTCTTGATCTTCTTTGAATGTTCACTTTCTTTGAACAATGTAAGTACTTGTAGTACATAGCTGGATTATGACAGGGGTCCAATATAGTATATGGGTCTGTTTTCATATAAGTCTGTGCACAAGGCAGGATTGGTGAATAGTGACATGATTCTGGGGTAAGAACTGCAACTACCAGATATGTGTGGCCCACTGCTGTACTCAGACATGGCCTAAGTGTGTGAGCATGCCCAGTATGACCTTTCAGTATGTTGTTGACTGACATTTACTTCATTTTTGTAAGAGTGTGAGCATGCCCAGTATGACCTTTCAGTATGATGCTGACTGATACTTGCAAATTTAAGTGTGTGAGCACGCTCAGTATGACCTTTCAATATGTTGCTGACTGTAATTTCCTAAATTTGTTTCAGTGTGTGAACATGACCAGTATGGACATATATAGTAAATGTGTATGAAAAATCAAGTTGTTTTTTATTTCAGGACTCACCTTTATGTTGTACATTGACCGGAAGCACACTGTGTCTGCAGGACTTCCATGAGTCACTTTGCATAGAGTTCTCAACATTTCTACATACAGGGGGGTGGCTATTATTTGTACATTTCTACCCAGGGGGCACACATGATTGTTACTGTGGGTGTATATAGGATCAGGTGTTCACCTGGCACTTATAACATTTGCTACACCTGCACTTCTATGTGAGATACTCCATTTCAGTGTGCACTGTTGCCTATGGTACTGGCTTGAGGCATACTACTGTACTACAGATGTTAGCTTCCAATTTAAAATCAAGGAGTTTGTGACTTCATAGCCTACCCAACCCACATCACACTGCCTGACCTGCTGTTATCTATCTGCATAGGCCTGGGGGAGGTTCAAAGGCCATGATACAGCATTTGTTTGTGTTTGCATTAGTTTACAACTGTCCTACTGTGTCTGTGCTACTTAAATGCTGTCATGGCTTATTGGTTTAGTACTGTGACTGTTGTGCACACTATCCTGGGTTTGAGCCTTCTCACTGCTTTTTATTTTCCTGCTGGGGAGACCTGTCAAGTTAAGGGAATGTAAAGCAGTTGTGAGCGTGTTTACCCGACTTGGCATTGGCATTGCCATGGTATTGGCAGCTCCACCCAGTTGTGCTTATATATGCTAAATAGTGATAAACTGTGCTTCAATAGCTAAATAATGCTAAAATGTGCTTAGCACTGCTTTATACTGCTTAAAACAGGGCAATCATGCCTTAGGTGGTGCTGCAGGGCTGCCTATGTCGGTAGTGTCAAGTTAGGCATCCCTTTTATTGTATGTGTGAGACAGAGAGAGGTGTCATTTCCAGGATTCCTACTGAGTCAGTGCATGTGCTATGCATTGCCTCTTTGCCAAGGCCAAGGCATACTGGGCACGCCTCCTTCTGCCTACTGCCTACTGGGGCAGGCTCAGGTTGTTCCTCCTCCGAGTCACGCTGTGCCTGTGCAGGCCTTTGGCAATGGTCGGGGGCTGTTTGTCCCTGTCCCATGCTATTCTTGCTGCAGCTGTTTTCACAGAATCATATTGTGTAGCATGGCACATGCCATGACAATTTGGGTACATGTAGTTGGTGAGTACTGCAAGGCTCCACCAGATGTGTCCAGGCACCGAAACCATGACTTGAGTATCCCAAACACACGCTCAATAATGTTTCTTGTTAGTGCGTGTGCCTCATTATGGAGTTCTTGTTTGGGTGTGTGTGCATTTCTGATGGGTGTCATCAGCCACGGCTCAAGTGCGTATCCAGCATCCCCCACTAGGTGTCTGTCAGGGATGTCCCCATTGGCAAATATCTGGTACAGCTGCGTCAGATGCCCAATATGGGAATCGTGGTAGCTTCCAGGTCAGCCAGCACACACATTCAGTATTATGCCATGGGCATCGCACACAACCTGGCAGTTGATGGAGGGGAAGCCCTTGCGGTTGTAGTAGGCCCTACCCTGCTCACCGGCTGGTGCTTTGATGTGTATGTGCGTGCAGTCAATTGCACCCACTACCTCAGGGTATTCCGCTATTTGCTGGAATATATGCATATTGCTGGCCAATGCCTCATGGGAATTAAGGAAATACACATGATCACCATGTGCTGACATGGCATTCAGGAACTGGTGCAGTACCCTGGATGCTGATGCCTGTGAAATCCCCATCATATCACCAGTTGGTCTCTGGAAGGTACCTGTCGCTATTATTCTTAGGCCAACACATACCTTGGCTTCCACTGGGATGGGTACCCTCTGTTGGTTCTGTGTGTGAGGCATGGCCTGCACAGCTCAACAATCTGCTGCAGGAGGTCTCTGTCCACTCTATAGCGCTCCACTATCTCCAGCTCATGTAGCCCCTGGTAGGTTACCCTGGGTCTGTACACTCTTCTCTGTCTCCTCACTGTGGGTTGCTCAGCAGCATTTGCAATAGCACCACCCTCAGCATCTTGCACATGTTGCCTTATAATAGCAATGGCAGCCCCTAACATTATTTAGTCTCAGTTAAGCTTTTAAAGTTTTCACTTCTCTTTGTATACTGCAGTGTTTCAGTGTTTCTGAGAAAAACATGGGGGAATGTTGTTTGCAGAGTTTTAAGTGCTGGGCTGGGCTAGTGCACTGCCTGTGGAATTGGCTGATTCCGATTGATTTCACCTGGCAGCTCTGCTAGTTCTCCTTTGTTAACTTCCTACTAGTTCTTTTCCTTCCTTTTCCCTTTCTGTTTCCACAGGGGGCAGCGCCACGCAAACAAGTGCAAACACGCGCACAAGCATGCACACAAGCTTACACAGGCTTAGATGGGTGCACACATGCACACAGGCTTACACAAGCCTACTCAGGCTTAGGCAGGTGCACATTCGTGTATACAGGCTTAGACAGCCTTACACAGGCTTACACAGGTGCACACACAGGCTTAGACGGGTTTACAGGCACGCACATGCATGCACACAGTGTAAGCAGCTTTGCAAGAAACTTTAGTAATAGCCACGGCGTACACCTTCAGTTTCTGGGTTTCAGTTTAGACAACTGTAGACACACCTCTCTTAGTCCTGAGTAACTCACAGCAAACACATGCCACTCTGCTCCAATAAGCTTACAGTCTGTTTGATACATATCCCCTCATGATGTCACAGATCTTCTACTCTGTTACTCCCCTTATACTACTCTTACATTCTAGGGACATGGTTCACATAGCAGGAAATATTGGGATTCACTATCCTTATCCTCGTTTGCATAGGATTGCCTACTAATTCTTGGTTACATCTCTCAGACTGAGCTTCCCCCCTTAGCAACCACTACTCAGTAGCCATGTTGTCTTCAGCCTGCCATTCACTTGCATGAGAGATGAATATTTTGAATTAAATCATATTTGTGGCTTTTAAATTCTTGATTTTCTGATTTTTCTGATTAAACATCAGAGATTGAGGAAAAAAAATATTTTTTTTTTATTTTGCAACACATAAAAATGCCAATGGCCATATATTTGGCCATTGGCATGCTTCCTCAACTGGATGCATCCTTTATTTGGAGCTGTCATGGCTCTGTTTTGCTATTTGCAGAACGGTACTCAGTTGCCAACCGAGTACATTTCTGCAAATAACATTACTCTTGCTTAGACAGGTTAGTGTTTCCTGGATCGCAAATTTACCTCATTTGCATACCTTTCAGCAGCAAATGAGGTAATTTACATATACTAACACTGTCTGTGCAAGAGTTGTTTTAGGAGCTCTCTTGCATGCCCCTGCAGGCTGTTCCTGGATCACTCGGCAGACATGTTGGTTGCATGGAGTCTTACTCTACTCTTAGACTCCATGCAAGCATTCGTGAATCCGGCCCACTATGTTTATTGCAGCTTATAAAATCCAGTTTAAAACTTAGAATGTAAAGAATACTACCACTATAAAAATAGTTTGTGCTGAAAGAAAAGATCAGTTATACAACAAAAGCTCTAATTTGCAATTAAATTCTGAATTATTTGAATATGATTTTTGCCCGCATACCTGCTGACCACTCATCTTCCCCAAATGGATTTGAACCCATTCATTATCTAATGTTGGGGATCCATACAAATCCACTATGACAAGACCTGTTGGGGGGGCATCATTCAGGCAGCCAGTAGGTTTGCCTGTGTTCTCATTAGCATGCTGGCAATGAGGACATTTTCACCTATTAGACTAACTCATCCCCTGGGCAAGAGGATGTGCTTCAGAGATATAGCTTTAGTGGGCAAAGATGGCAGTTGCCTCAGGCACAGGATGTTTAGAAGCACAATAGGCAGATGCTGATTGATTGGTGGTGCAGTTCTAACAATTTTTTTTGCACTTCTCAACTTCCAGGAATGGATATAGTGCTTTTTAGGTGAGAGAGTAGTGAGGAGTGCCAGGTCAGGGAATGGACCCTTTTATTTCAGGGGTGCCAGGTGGGAGAGCAGCACTGGGCACTAGATGAGTTAGTTATGATTCTGCATTGCTGTCCCCTATGCAAATGTACACTCCTGTGAACTTTTTCAATGCAGGCTACCTCCCACTGGCAATTCAATGTTCCACACTTCAGCCCAGAGGTTGCATGCCTGCCTCCTTCCTCAGAAGGACCACTATATCACATGACCATCTCTCCCCCATCCCGCAGGATGAGCATACTCATCCTCCTGGACTGCTCCATCAAATGCCTATAACACTAATGGAATGCAGGTCAGCTGGTCAGAGGCCTGACTGGCTTAAATGCACAAATGAAATTTCAAAACATGCAATTTCATTGCTGCAGAAATATATACAGAGAGACAGAGAGAGAAAGAGAATACATCCATTAATAGGCAAAAGTATTTATAAAGATATTATACAAGTAACCACCTGATATTCTGATACTAATACATGTGCACCCTGGAATAACTAGACAGAGTAAGTGAAAATGCACACTTGTATATACCAAGCCTGAGATTGACAGAGTAAGTGAAAATGAGAACTTGTATATATCAAGTCTTAGACTAACATTTCTTGGAGTATTTGCTTTCTTGAGGAAATCTTGGAGTTAGTAAATTCAATTTTAGGGGTAAGGCGGGCTTACCCCCACATTGTGGAAGTGTAGAGAGATATAAGGAAGAACAGTGATGTTTAACATTCACTTTTCTGGATTTTCATACTTTTTTGTAGCTCCAGGACTTGTAGTTACGAGTCTCAAAATAACAATAGGGAACCTATTATGCCAACCACAGCTGGGTCTATATCACATAGTCGAAGTTTAATAACTTCAAACATGGAATGTTCAAATCATCCTGTTTGAAGTAAAAAAACTTCGACTATGGATAAAAAACAAAAAAGAAAGAAAAGAAAACAAAATAAACTGTTGCCTCCCACACCCCCACACCCCCACTACTTAAATATACCAACTCTGAGATTGCACCACATTGAACAAAATGGAAATCTTCCCTTACGAAGATTTCCTTTGAAATGCTCGAACTTCTGCAAATTCAAACTTATGGTCTCAACCATATGAGGTTCAAACTTGCAGAAGTTCGACTATCTGATAGGAACCCACCACAGCTTATATATTTAAACACAGAATATACTGATTATAGACAAGATATAATAAGACTCTAGTAGAAGGGAGTACTAAATTATACATAGACATCATCAGAATGTAAATGGGTGCATAAAAGCAATCAGTTGTATTACTTTAAGGTATACTGTTGATGTTACAGTTAAGATAGATCATTTAATACGTGGATGGAAAACAGTTACATTACAACTGGCTTACATGCAGTTGGTCTTCCAGGTAGTGAAAAGATGCTGCCTGTGCTTAAGGTTAAAAACAGTTGCCTTTATAGTCTTCACAGAGGTGGAAGGAAGTGGTTCTGAGACACTGACAGAGAAATTGAAGTCTGTGTTTATGTCCTGAAAGTGGAAGAGGACTAAGGAGGTGATTGGTGAACAAGAAGTTGGGGAGGAGGATATTTGGGTGGTAGAGGATTGAGCATCTGTCAGTCTAGTGTAGCAGATTTTACTGTGGGAACTTAAACCATCTGATTGATTTTAGTAACATATTCAGATCTGGTCTTTATGAAGTTCAGGTTATAAACTGTGAATGGCCTTTTCCAGAATAGAGGACAGGAAGTCACCTAGATTCATAGAAACAGAGGAGCTATAGAAAAGAGTAGGTAGAAGGAAGACTATAGCAATGGCTAGCCTAACTTGGGTGGTAAGTCTCTGTATACATGATATGGGGAGGAGAGTTTGTAGTTAATCTGTGGGTCAGATTATAAGGATGGGTCAAGTGTGATGCCACATAACTTAAATGAGCAGGTGATGTGAAAAGGTGACTAGTTATTCTCAAATATGATAACATTGTTTAAGGTGTCTGCTCTTATTTAAGAGAAAGAATATTATTTTGCTTTTTGACAGTTTAGTTTGCCCTTTTCAATCACTACCTAGGCACAAGGCAATAATATATAGTCATTTATTATAAAGATAGCATGCCACATCCAGCTTACATTGAGACTTTACAACAAAAATATTTATTTGGATACTTTTATTTTGATTATAAAGATAAAATGATGATATGTTTGTAACAATGTCACACATATTATCTCAAAATTCACAATATGTATCTGTCTCAGGAACTTGTAAAAGCCGCATAATTAAAAGGGCTATATAACACTTTTTGCAGGTACTAATTTTCTCATTTTGCTTAGCACATAATCAGAAATTGTAGTAGGCATGTAAGATAATGGGAGCCACAGAATTTTAGCATCCCATCCAGCAGAGTAACGGGTTCGAGGATACACAGCAAACAAGGCATGCTCCATACACCAGGTCACCTTTGTGAGATCTGAATCTAAGACGCTGTCTATTCTTCCCTTTACTGATGCACACACTGGAAAAAAAAAACAAAATTACTGAAAAATGATAGCAACATCTCAAGCAACTGTATTCCCAAAACAATAATGAAACAGTAGTATTAGACATACAAAATACGCACACATTTTTAATTTGTTTTTGTTCACTGAGAGAGTTCAATGGGTTTTAGCTTTTTCACAGATAAGGCCCAGCATGCTACTTTAACCCAATAAGTGGGAATATGAGCAGTACATTAAATAATCATCTCTGATAATTTGTCAGCAAATGCCATGGGCTTATCAAAATGTGAAGCAGTTGCATTTAAGTTCTAGTGGCAATTTGTTGCAGGGATTGTCTCTTATCCCTTCACATCTTACTGTATTAACAGAGAAAACATTACTTTCTGAATCACTTACACGTTTACTAAACATATCTAACAGCATTGCCCATATCCTGAGAAAAACATGCCAAAGCAGTGTAGGCAAATTCTGAATTTGGAAATATTTTCCCTGTATGCTAAGTGTGATGACTTTCATAACTCTGCTAGCCCAGATTGTCTACTTTCTGCTTTTGTATGTTCATAAACTACATGTTACTTTTCCTTTTCATAGTTAATTCACTGAAGGGCTTAAAGTATTAATATTTTGTTTCATGTCTTTATATCAGCATGCTGCAGTGGATGTCATTGCAAAGCATAGCTATGCAGTAATACTAAATGCATATCTGACTCACATCTGATGCGACAAACGTCAGAAAAATAATATTGGTATGATGGCACATGTTATTCATTTTCTAATAAATAATTTAATATATTTAATTATAACATATTTATGTCCAATATAAATTTATATGTAATATTGTTTTGATAGCTTTCATGTCTGAAGTTTTATGATGTGTTTATAGATTCTTATGTTTCTCACAACTTTATAAGTATGTTGCAAGTTAGTTTCATAATGGCCCTAGTCATGTCCAAAAAAGGTCTTTGGAACAGTGCACCTACATGGTAAGCAATTGTTAAATAAGAATAAAGTAAATAATTATATAGATAAATAATTTTATGTAGGTCAGATATAATTTGACATTGATTAAAAAAATGAGTTGTGCATTTTATTAGAACAATATACTGTGCCAGGGCTAGCCACTAAGTAGTGTAACCATCAGTGATTTGGTCACATTGACAAATATTGATTTGACACCCTGATCCATGCAAAAATGGGAAAAGGGGATTGATGACAATAACAACAATAAAGTACGTCATGATTTTGAAAAATTTGCTCTTTGTCAGAGTTCACAAAGCTAAGATACATTACATGGAGAATACAATGTGTAAATAATGGCCCTTAAATTATGGTTCAGTGCACAAATGAAATGCAGAATCAATATATAAATTAAAAGGCATTTTTCTTTTATGAGAGAAGCATACAGAAGTTCATAAACAGGTATGTGTTTTGTGTGTTCCTATGATGTGATATCCTTTCCAGGTCTGTTCTCTGCAGCAGCAATTTGTAAAAACATCAAGAAGTCACTTCAGAAAATTAAATTTACTTAAACTTGCCTTCCATACTTCTGTTTACTATCTGTTCTTGGGTACCTTCTAGCCAGCTACAGTTTTTTGTTCTTAATGTTAAATAGTATGACTACAACTAACAGTACTTCAGTATAGTTGTCAGCCTGTCATGACTAAAACTTGAGCAGGTGCAGATCAGAACAATGAATCCAGAATACTGAAAGGCACAGAAAACTGAAACTTGAACGAATAAGACAAATGCTGAAACAATGGTAAATCTATGCATGAAAGCAGCAACAAAACACAAAATAAACACAACAAATTCAAACAATGCTTTCTCAGTGAAGGTGAGCTCTGTGCACCCACTCCTAAGTAGAGGTTTATATCCTGCACTTAAAACTAAATATACATTCTAAATTAATGGCTACATAACCATGCTCACATAGTTGTGTGTGTGTGTGTGCATTAACATATTAGTACTGAAAAGCAATTCTCACCAAGCTGAATAACTTTTAACCATGTACAAAGTTTAAGTGAACATTTCATTCTGTATATAAAAAAAGTTTGCAAGGTAATAAAAGCATGTTCATTGCTTTGCAAACTATAGTAACTGATGGGGAAACAAAATGGCTGCAATTCCAAAAGACCATACACAAGTGAATTCTAAATTGTGTAGCTTTAATCTCCCACAAGCAATCTGCACCACAAAAACTAACTAATTGTCCATGCAATGTGTATGCATTCTAGCTGATCCAGAAAGCTGACATCACCCATTCTCCACTGGCCAACTGGGCTGAAATTTATAACCAAATGTACAGAATATAAACTGCTGCAGAGGTAACATTTAAATTGGAGCAGACATTACCAATCTACAGACAGCTTTGATTACAAGCTAAGCTTTTTCCAGCAGCAGCACTTGTGTAAAAAAGTATTATGAATCTGGTAAACAAAGATGTGTACAGTTTTCATCTCCATGGCAACTTACAAATATATGGATTGTCATGCAGTTTTTCTTTTATGTAGTACCCTTTACATATTTTAATGTATCGATAAACATACTTATCATTTTTTTCTGTCAATATTCCTTTAGGTACTTCATATCACAGAGCATTTGTGTCCCCTTTATTTAATTTAAACTTTATGCAGATTTAACTTATCTTCAATGTGAGCAATACATGTGTGTGTGTGTGTGTGTGTGTGTGTGTGTGTGTGTGTGTGTGTGTGTGTGTGTGTGTGTGTGTGCATATGTGCATGTGTGTGTGTGTGTGTGTGTGTGTGTGTGTGTGTGTGTGTGTGTGTGTGTGTGTATATATATATATATATATATATATATATATATATATATATCCCTGGCCAATCTCCAATAAACCAAAGGCTGTCTGGTTGCCCTGCACTGCGAGACCCGGCATTGGTGGAACACTAAAGTGCTTTCAGCTAAACTAGTTCCCCACAGCAAAAGTTTTATTCTGTGTCCTGACCAACATCCAGTAAACCAAAGGCTGTCAGATGGCCCTGCACTGTGAGACCCTGCATCAGTGGAATGCTAAAGTGCTTTCAGCTAAACTAGTGTATATTAGAGTTGTATTTAACCTGTCCTCTAAACTGAAGACATTTTTCTATAGTCTTTTCTATAAGCATGCACACTACCGCCCCCCCCATTCTTCTCTTCCTATTGTACTCCTAGGTCAATTACTTAAAATTACTTTCTTTCTCTTGGAAAAGATTTACTTATGTACCTGCAGCCCATACTTGTATTGTTTTCCCTATAGAAGTGGTGGTCCTTTTCACCACATTGTACTAGATTAGTAGCACAAGATTTCTAGTTATTAGGAAGATACTGTGATACTCTCCCCTGGAAATGACTGAGCTTGGTTTTCCTGATTGTTTTTTTTTTTTTGGAAGCAGGCCTGGTCCAGCTTTTCTGGCTCAACCCACATTGTTTGCCCTTGCTGAGCTCGAGCTCACTCCACTCCTCTACCTACCCTACCCCCATTCCCACCCACCCCTGACATCATTTCCTTATAGCTAAATCTGCTTTGCCCCCACTCCGGACTAGCCAATAGACACTCCCTTCTCCTCTACTCATACCCCACATCACCATTAACTGTAACACCCACTCAACATTCCTCCTGAGCCTTACCTGCTTTTAACTCTTTCAGTCACTCACTTTATAAAACTCCTTCAATCAATCTTGATTTCTTCTACTAACCTTAAATAAATTGTGACCCTTTAATTCTTTCTGACCTGAAACTAAATCATGGCTATACCTTTCAAATCTCTATTTTTCTTCCTCCAATTTCTAATTCTTTTCTCAGCTCTGATCACTTACCATACTCCTCCCCCACTTACTACTCCATCTCCCACACTCTCTTATCCCACTACCCACCATACAAATAACTGCTCCATTCCTATTGCCCCCTCTCTCTTTACTATACCATTATATCATTTCACAAGCTCAAGGTATTATACATACCAAATGCCCAACTCTCATCAAAACACTCATCCTCGGGGACGTTAATATTGACGAGTTAAAACTTTCATTGGACTCCCCACAACTCTGCATTAACTTACACAGGTTCATTCAACTTATTACATCCCTAACATGTATGCACAAAATCTTATCTACTAATCCTATACTAGATTGGATCCTTACAAACACCCCACACTTCTACCACAAGCCCTGCACTCAGCCCGACAGTCTAAGTGATCATCTTCCCACCTACATCTGAAGAAACAATCCCCAGTTACCCAAATCTTATTCTTATCACAAATGTAGCAAACTCACTAACTTTGACGCCAAATCATTTAACTCCACTCTGGGTAGCATAAACTGGTACTTCCTCCAGCAACTCCCCCTCAATGATGCTGTTCTTACAT
Source organism: Protopterus annectens (assembly GCF_019279795.1). Classification (NCBI taxonomy): domain Eukaryota; kingdom Metazoa; phylum Chordata; order Ceratodontiformes; family Protopteridae; genus Protopterus; species Protopterus annectens. The sequence goes on along the minus strand of NC_056738.1, from coordinate 147,986,517 downwards.
TTAATAGAATTTTTCTAGATATTTTAAACTCACTAGCCTCTACTCAGAAAATCACACCTAAAACCAACTATGCACTCTGGCTCTCCAAAGAGAACTGAGCTCTAATGCACAAAAGATATAGTGCTTGGAAAGCCTGGGCTAAAATCAAAACTCCCACCATCCTCCAAACCTATAAAGAGCTATGTAGCTTCACCAAGAAACTAGTCAATAAGAATAAAAAAATCCTTCCACAACTCTCCCAAATCTGACCAAATATCTAACCCACAAAAATTATAGGCCACCCTAAACAAGGTCTTCCACCCTGGCAACCCATCCACCCCTTCCCCATTCCCTAGAAATACCCCACTGGAAACTGCTACCCTCCTCAATAATTACTTCATTTATACCATCCAAAAACTAGCACAAACAAATCTTAACTCTAACCCTTCTTCAACCACTCCTACTCCAACAAACAACATCCTCTTCTCCATGAAACCCTTCCCCAAAACCTATATTAAATCACTCCTGCTTAAACTCAAATCTTGTTCCCCCTCTGCAGATCACCTACTACCTGTCTTTCTCAAACTTGCTGCAGAATCTATTGCCTACCCTGTATCCCCACTCATAAATAGATCCATTCAAGAAGCTACTGTCCCTCACATTTGGAAAGCCTTTTACACTATTCTAATTCTACTGACCCATCAAACTACAATCCCATAGCCATACTTTCCCCACTATCAAAAATATTTGAAAAGTGCATCCATACTCAACTACTTCATTTTCTCCTTCAGGAAAACCTACTGACTCATACCCGGCATGGTTTGAGACAACAACAAACTTGTATACTTTCTTTTCCTTCACCTCTCCAAAGCTTTTAATACTGTTTCCCAGCCCTTACTCCTCTGTAAACTCAGTGATCTAAATTTCTCCACTACCTCTCTTTCCTGGTTTACCAGCTATCTTTCCAACAGGCAGCAATCTGTCAGATGGCTCACTTCCTGCTCCTCCTTTCTACCCATAAAATGTGGTGTCCCCCAAGGATCCATCTTAGGCCCCCCTTCTGTTTAATATCTTCATAAATGACCTCCATACATCCTGTAAATAGTCCATCCTCATTCAGAATGCTGATGATTCTACACTAATTTCCATCTCTGACAACTTATCTGACCTCCACACACAAACCCAAGACTCCTTCCTGTCAGTTGAAACATGGCTCACCAATAATCAGCTCATCTTAAATTTAAAAAAAACTAAACTCTTGCTATTCTTTCCTAGACCTCTCTCTCACCACACGTCCTCCTTTCTCATCACATCCTTTGACAAGACCACCATCCTAGCTGAACCCCACACAAAGCTCCTAGGCACAATTAATGATGAACTTATATTTAATCTCCATATTCAGCAAAATATAAAAAAGAACCACCAAAAACTAGGTCTACTTTACCAAAATAAGAAATTTCTTAACTCAGAAGCTAGACTCTCCATGGCTCAATTTCTACTCCTTCCTTCCCTTCTTTATGCAGTCCCTATTCTCACTTCTATTTACGTCACACATCTTTCCAAACTCCGACAAACTTACCATAAAGTAGCCAGATTTGCTACTAACTCTCTACACAACTCACACAACTGCCTGGCACTCAACTCTCTTAAATAGCTAGAATTCCCCCAACTACTCCAAATGTCTCAATTTCAAATCATACACTTTGTACTATACAAACTTACTTCCTGCCTCTCTCGTTCCTCCCTGGTATCCCATTATATCCCAAACCATACTATCCATACACCAATCAACAACTCCTTGACATTTATAAACCCAACAAATATTTTGGAAAACTACTTTACAAATGCAGCGTAGCCCAAGCATGGAACAAACTCTCCTCGCATATAAGAACCATCTCCCACCCTAAGCACTTCAAAAAAGAGCTCAGACTACATTTACTTAGCATAAAGTCTTGCTCCTGTTATGACCCTATCTAATCCATTACTCCTCCTCCTGCCCTCCCCCAAGCCAGGAATAAACTGCACATAGGTGATTACAATCACATACTGTATCTCATACCTAGCTCTATGCAAACGTTTTTTGGGGGGCTTGAGGTATTCTTTCATTTCATTTCTATTTTCCCTGTCTGCTTCAAGAAATAAATAAAAAAAAACATTGCTGATATAACAATTACTATCATTCTAATCTTGTTCACATTTTGTTTCTGTACATCTTAATTGTCTGTAATTGCATTACTACTGCTTTTTGAATTGTGTTGCAACTAATTATTAACTATGTTAAAATGTGCTTTTGTGTCTGTAAAATCTCTGGAGCTTTTCTCCTCAGGTCTCCACTGACAATGGCCTCTGGCTCTGTTGGACCAACCCAGTTAAAAAATGTCAAACAAACAAATAAGTAAATAAATAAAAACAAAACATCAGTTCCTTTGCAAATATTTCTTCCTACAAATACTTCAAAGCATAATACTGCTCTTATCTGGTGATAGTCATCCCAACCCAGGCCCTTGCCAACAGCACTCTAACCATACTTATACAGCACCCCCCCACCTTTCCAACTGCCTCACAAATAGCTCTTTATGATCAAAAGCCTCCTTTTTTTGTCAATAAATATACAAAACGTTGTAAATAAAAGCAACCTCCTTTACACCTGGATTTCTCAATATAACCCAGATATACTTGTCCGATCTAAGACATGGCTAAAACCTCATATTACAAACTGCAACCCCCCCCCCCCCAGTTATAATATTGTTTGACTAGATAGAAGTAAAATAAAGGGTGGAGGAGTATCTATACTCTACTCTGGCCACCCCCTCATAGCTATCCCTGATCCCTGATTTCTGTCCTGCCAAAATACTTATAGCAACCTGTAACCTAAATCAACACAAAAACCTGCCATTGCAGCAATCTACATACCCCCAGGTAAAACAGCACCATACTAGAGCAGTTTCTTTCTTGTATTTCTATATCCATTCCTTATGAAACCATCATCCTTTGGGATATGAATATGACTGGAACCTTGTTAATACTGCATCCCCTAGCTACTCTATAAACCTTTATGGCTTTACCCAGTTGATCACCTCGCCCATGCACCAATATAAAAATTCCCAGAATAGCTCTGTCATAAACTGGATATTAATATCCAACCCCCAGTGCTATCATAACCCTTCTACCCTACCTATATCCCTTGATGACCACTTCCCTACCTCAGTAGTAAGATACTCTCCCAATTTTAACAAGAGCCACCAATACAAAGAGACTTGTAGCCTTAAAAACTACAACCCTGTCACCCTAAATGAATTACTGCCCACTGTAAACTGGTCATTCCTACACACATAACCCCTTAATGAGGCTGTCCAAAGCTTCAACACTATATTCCTAGAAACTCTTAACACCCTGGCTCCCAGTAGAAAAATTAGGCTAAAATATAATTATGTACCATGGCTAAACCAGGCAACTCAATCACTTATGAACAAGAGAAACAGTGCCTGGAGAGCATGGGAAAAATAACAACTCAACTTTCCACCTGAACTTACGTAAACAGCTTCATAACCAAGGAAAAAAAGCAGGACCTACAAGACAAAAACATTTTTTTTATCAAAAATATCTGAGCAACTCACAATGCATCCCGAAGAAATTTTGGCACTCAATAAACAAATTATTATCTCCAGGGAACCCGTCTTCACCAAACCTCTTCCCTAACAAACCTTCTAATGAAACTGCAACCCTACCTAACAACCTTTTCATCAAAACAATAGAAAAGCTTACTAAACCAGAAACTCTTGATATTAAGACTTCACCTCCCACCACATCTCTTGCCTTGCTCTCCCTAGCACCCATAGCAACTTCCTCCATCAGATCACTTCTTAACAAACTAAAACCCTGTTTCCCATCAGCTGACAAATGACCTCTATTATTTCTCAAACATGCAGCTGAAAACGTAGCATACCCTGTAGCTATACTTATAAATAGATCACTCCAAGAAAATACAGTACCGGATATTTAGAAAACATTCTTCATGATACCCCTCCACAAGGGAGGAAATTCTACAGGACCCTCAAATTACAGGCCTATTGCCATATCATCCCTCTTATCCAAGATACTGGAAAAATGCATGCATAGACATATACTAAACCACCTCTTACATGCAAATCTAATTATAACCACACTCACACAGTAGTACCACTATCTATCTTCTGCACACATTTCCCAAGCCAGAGATAATAATAAACTTATATCAGCTCTATTGCTTGACCTATCCAAAGCATTTGATACCATTTCCCATCCCATCCTTCTAAACAAACTTTCCAAACTACAGCTCTCTACCTCTACTACCTCCTGGTTTAACAGCTACCTCTCAAACAGATATCAGTCCATCATATGGCAGATATCCTTGTCAGCTTTCTGTCTTGTTAAGATCAGGGTTCCCCAGATTTCTCTCCTGGGCCCCCTACTTTTTAATATATTTGCAAATAACCTCCATGTCTCCTGCCACCACTCTACCTTAATACAGTACACAGACGATTCCACAATTATTAACACCTCTGACAATATCCAAAATCTCCACACTGTCATTCAACAATCTCTGCACCTTGTAGGACAATGGCAAACTGAAAACAACCTACTTCTCAACCCCAAAAAGACCAAGCTTCTCCTTTTCCTTCCAAAAACCTCAATCCAGCTAAAGACAACTTCACCATCTCATCCTTATATAATACAATTATCACTGCCGACTCAAACACCAAATTGCTTGGTGTTACTGTAGACGGCCAATTAAAATTCGACCTACATATTTTAAACTGTATCAAAAAGTTTAATCAAAAACTAGGTCTTCTATACCACAACGACAAATGTATACCTAACAAATATAAACCTATACTGGCTCAAACATTTATTCTACCATCCCTGCTGTATGCTGTCCCCATACTTACTAACCTCCAAAATAGTCTCTTAACCAAACTAGAAACCACCTAAAACAAGAGAGCCAGATACACAACGAGTAATAGCTACAAATCCCATCATTCTATATCCATGAAATGTTTAAGATGGCCTGAGCTCCCCCACATGCTTCAAATCTCACAACTACAAATTGCACACAGCATCCTAAATATCCCTTACATCCATAATTATACCCTACACACCCAAATGTGACCTGAAAAGCATACTACAAAACCTTCTGCAGGTGACCAAGCCAAACAAAAATATTGGAAAATTACTTTACAGTCATTCAATGGTATACTCATGGAGCAAACTTCCATTGTTCCTTCTCTCCACTAAAAAAGTGGCAAATTCAAAAAACAACTAAAAATTCATTTGCAATCTGCATGGATCTGTACTTGTCAAGAAATAACTTAATGCTGATCAAATTTATCAAACATATTGCTACTGCATTCTCAAAATACTATACTTTTGCCTTCTATATATATATATATATATATATATATATATATATATATATATATATATATATAAATATAAATGTGTGTGTGTGTGTGTGTGTGTGTGTGTGTGTTTGTGTGTGTGTATCAAACTGGACACCGAGAACTAGGAAGAACTAGAAATTAGCACATAAAACAGGACTTCAAGGACTAGGCAGAAACAATGAACATACCAGTTAGATGTGGTACTTTTGTTCTTTAGTAGAAGAACATGAGAAACAAATAGGTTATTTATACATATGTACATATATGTGTATGCATCAATACATACATATATATATATATATATATATATATATATATATATATATATATATTATACAGACACACACACATCACACAGAGACATGGACATTAATATGCACACACATATACAGATATCACACACACAAACAAACAAATGTGTTTGCAGGACTTCACCCACTACAATTGCCAATGTGAGGGCTTTGCTCCCACTACCACACCCCTTTTTAGATATACTTATTCCACAGCAGTATAACTGCCAATAAAGGTCAATCACCTCAAATAAACAATAGGTATTTCTCACATTTAAGTCAAAAAATATAAAGCTTCAGTTCATGGTTGAGTACTTGATTTCTCAACTAAATGAATTAGATAAGTAGATAGGTAGAGAGATAGACAGAAAGATACACGCATGCATGCACGCATGCACACACACACACACACACACACACACACACACACACACACACACACACACACACACACACACACACACACACACACACACACACACACACACACACACACACACACACACACAAGCATTACTTTGCATATTAAGTTGTGAGTTCTAGCTGCGTTTGATTACCCATTGGTGAGAGCTTTTAAACTTAACATAACTGATGCCAATGATGTCATAACAAATCACCCCTCACCATGGCCACCAACTTTATTTGTCCAAAATTTACAATTAACACTGTGGTGTAATCCTTTTCTAAATGTAAACATGCTATATGGTGATCTATGCTTGTAAATATAGGTAATAAATCTTCTATTACCTCCTTTCAAAAATCACTCTTTGTATAAGTAAAATCTGCCAAGTGCTATTGCTTCCTTTATGATATAAGTTGACCATCTGCTTAAACTCTTACTATAATTCCAACCCTTGTGTGTGCTCTTAGTCAGACTACAACTACCACTTTTAATTTAAACACAGACAGTAACCAAATGCCAACTGCTATTCACATCTGTATAACCATTTCTTCTCATAGCAGTCATAATGCATATTATCTATGATTAATCTCAATTGTTTATTAAATTTGGTCTTCTATTAATGACCTAACAAGTTTCTAGGAGCACAAAATTTGTAAATCCATATGTGGGCATTTGCAAAAGTGCAAACACTGGTAACTTATGGTTAATTAATTTTGCCTCTGTTTTATTTGTAAATGCGTTGCCATGCTGTGGCTAGATCATGGCTGAAAATTACCATGCCAGTCTAGGCCACACATCCAGTTTACAAATTAAATAAATTGATAAACAGAAGATATGATTAATTAATTATTCCATGTACCTAGTTAACAAATTAAATAAGCTGACAAACAGAAAACATAACTAATTAATTAATTGATTGCTTAATTATTCCACCTACATGATGTAAATTCTCCTTTCATTTTTGAACTCTTTCTCTCCCATCTGTAAATCTCTAGTACACTGCAGGAATTTCTATCATAATATTATTTCTTCATCCTCTAATTTCTTTTTAGTATTTATTTGCTTTGTATGGATTTTCAGAAGTAAAAAAAAATGTTGAAGTAGGTAGCTTGCTTTCAAACTTTCTACCTATTAATAGTTGAACTAGTGAAAGACTGAGCCCCTGCAATGGAGCATTCCTAGATTCCAAGTTACAAGACGACAGTCCCAGCAGCTTTTGTCACTCTCATGAGAGTTTACTTTTGGATAGTTCTCTCAAGGACCAGCCCACTGAGTAAATCTTCAGTGTACTTCAGTATCAAACTGAGATTTACATCACACTGACAAAATATATCAAAAGTTTTCCCATATGTACCTGGATAGAACTCCAGTGTATTTGACAATTGCAAAAGGCACTACTGGAGACATTATAAGAACATTCCAAATCAATAGCTTACAGTTACAAGCCTGTTCTTGAAAACTTAGCAAGAAAATGCACTCCAGTAAAACATATTTTGAGACACAACTCACAGTCTCTTCAACTGATAACAAGAAATAATTTTTAAGTAAATTAACTTGAAGGGAGTTCATCATGAGAATGTCATTATACTCAGGTATAATGCGAATAGTTTCAATGATGATGACACTCTTTGCAATATTTTTAAATCTATTTTTAGTAGCTTCTGTAACAGCCAATCAGCTTTCACCCCAGTTCAGCTGCTACCCAGTGAGGATTTTTTTTGCCCTGTAATTACAACACAGATGATTAGGAGGCAGTTAAATCAAGCACTGCTGCTTACCGTGATTACATTCTTTGGTTCCTTATGAATAATTTTAAGACAGATATTACTCCAATATTAACTAAATTGTTTAATTATACTCTACAAAGAAGTGATGCTCCAGAGGCTTGTAAGGCATCTACTTTGGTTCCAAGTTTCCAGGATGTTGACGAAACAATCCCAGAAACTACTGCCCCATACCATTTCTAGCACATTATGCAAGATTATGGAAATGATCCTATTAAATCAGCCCCCACACATACACACAAGTTATCAGTCTTACAAAGATATGAGTTTATAAGTAATTTCTTTTATTTCACTAATTTAATCTAATTTACACAAGTATCCAGGATGCAATTAATAATGTTTCCTCATTGAATATCATCTCCTCAGGGCTTAATTCCTTACTGCAGAGTTAAACAGGTGTCATAAAGTGATACCAGGCTGGAAAGCAATTGCCAAAAGTAGAAAATAAAAGTCAGTAAACATGAGAAATATTTTTGATTAGAAAAATAAACTTTTACATTAAGAGGGTTTGTGGTCGGTGCACTCTTATGGGAGGAGAGGTTGGACACTGCCCTTCTGAGCTGGGAATTTCTGGTTAAAGGCTTATAGTGCCTGCATATTTGAACTGCTTCTTACTGAAACTGGTACACATTGTTTGCTGTAGCATAGACTAGATCCAGGCCTGCTGAATCTATCTTTGTTTGTATAACTTGAACACTAATCCAGGCATTCTTTAAAGTATTCAATTGTATTTATTACTGCTTGGTAGTAACTTGATTAAAGTGTAGCTATCATTCTAAGTCTTTTGGATTAAGCACTTGGGTTTCAGACCAGTTGTTTTACATTAGGAAGGTTTGTGGCCTGCACTGTGGTGGCAGGACAGGTAGCTTACATCCTTCTAAGTTAGGAACTGCTGATTGAGGGCTCAGTGTCTGTTATTCTAAAAGTGTATTAGTTCTGGTTTAAGCACTTGGGCTTTTACATTAAGAAGGTTCATGGTCTGCACTCTTGTGGGAGGAGAGGCTGGACTCTGCCCTTCTGAGCTGGGAATTTCTGGTTAAAGGCTTATAGTGCCTGCATATTTGAACTGTTTCTTACTGAAATTGGTACACTTTGTTTGCTGTAGCATAGACTAAATCCAGCCCTGCTGAATCTAGCTTTGTTTGTATGCTTGTTGTTTGTTTGCTTGTTATTTCCCTGAAACACTAATTCCACCTAAAACGCAGCTTTTCAGCACTTTTGTGGATCCCTAGTGATATCTGCATTGCTTACTGTACTTATTTCCTTGTTTCACTTGAATGAAAGTTACTGTTTGTCATTTTTGCATTTAAGTTACCTGTAGCACATTGCATTTAAGTTACCTGGCACTTGCTCACTAAAGCAATTATATAAGTCAGCACTAAAAAATGAAAAGAACTACACCCTTACAAACTCCCCTTGAGTACCTTGTTCCCCATTGGCCCTTTTTTTCAGTTATAAATGAAGTCCCAATACTAGTCTAGCATGTCCATAGGTCAGTTGTCAATCTCCACTCCGGTCCAGCTGGTGAATCTGGGAATCTTGAGGCAATGTTACAACTGCCTCATGTACACAGACAACCCTCTCCTCCTCCCAACAAATTCCAACACATGTGAGAGATGCAACCATATAGCCAAACTGGAGGCTAAGCTCTCTCAACTCAGTACTGGTGTAACCAGTCAGGAGGAAAAGGAAACCACACTCACTACAATTCCAGTCTCACATAGACCTACCACGACAGCAAACCAAACACATAAACACACAAAACATACTCGGAGGCTCTAAATAAAAATCTGCCTAAGAGCAGAGACCTCCAAAGCAGACACCCAAGCAACCGCTACCCCAAAACAAAACACGTGCAACACATAGCTCACAAAGCCAGTGTGCCAAACAGTCACAGCCCTTAAGGCTAAACAACACACCTGATATACTTGTAATAGGTGACTCTATCGTCAGGCACACTGACGTCCCGCTCACCAGGCTGAACAAGGAGAAGGTCACGGTGAGCTGCCTGTCAGGTGCTAGGATCTGCCACATAACACAAGCACTCAGGTCACTCCAAGGCAAGTACAAATATGACTCAGTCAATGTCCATGCTGGTGTGAATGACCTGAGACGTACCTCCCTGGACTACATGAAAAGAGACATAGAGGAGCTCTCTGAGCATGTAGCCCAGGCTGGTATGACCCTGACCTTGAGTAGCATCTTACCCTCACCAAGAATGATGCCACAATATGAAGACAAGATGATCAATTTCAACTATTGGCTTAAGTACTGGTGTCATTTAAAGGGGATCCAATGCCTGTCAGCCTGGGATGACATGCTCGACAAGCCACGGTGCTTCGCTAGGGACGGCTTGAACCTATCACCCCTGGGGTTTCGGATATTGGCAAAGGCTCTTGCTACCCCCATAGTGCCTTTTTTAGGCAAGGCTCAAAAGACAAACCCACCTCCATAGGTATCACAAGGGATAAAAAACTAAGAGTAGTGCTACTCAACGCCATAATTCTAAACCTCAAGATGCATGCACTCGAAACTCTCCTTAGCATGGAGAATATCGATATCTGTGCAGTAACAGAAACCTGGTTCAAGGCTCCCGAGAGCACCACAGCACTACCAGGTTATACCTCATACCATGCATTTCGGCCCCAAAACTTGGACCAAACCACAAAAGGAGGGGGAGTATCAATATTCGTCAAAGATACCCACACCTCCAGGTTGGTGGCACAGCACGAAGCATCAGAGACTATCCATATGCAACTAACAGTGGGTAAAACTGCCTTCCAGTTTATAGCCTGCTACAGACCACCCTCCCAAACCCAGGAATTCCACTCGGCCTTCCTGAGAACACTGGAAAATATGAAGGTCTCTCCAAACACCATTATATTGGGCGACTTCAACTACCCAAACATAGACTGGGAGCATTACTCTAGCTCCAACACCCTAGCCCAAAGGTTCCTAGAATTTATAAACTCAAATGCTATGGAACAACTTGTTACCACTCCCACAAGAGGGGAAAACATACTGGACCTGATCATCACCAACATGGGGACTCTATGCTCCAGACCAGAAGTGTATCCCTCACTGGTAAGATCAGACCATAAACTAATCTCACTGGATATTCACATCCCTACCCCACCCCCTGCCCAGAAAACCCAAGTGAAAAACTTCTCTAAAGCAAATTTCACACTTCTCAAAACTGAGGTGGAATCATTCAATGCCCCAGGGCCTGTGGAAAATACAGCCCAGACCGCAGAATCCTTTATAAACGCATTCTATGAACACCTTCAGGATTGCATGGATCATGCAATCCCAAATAAAACCAAGACCCAATCCTCCAAAGGCAGACGTCCTGTCTGGTGGACCCCAGCCATAAACAAACTATACAATAGAAGGAGGAATCTACTACATGATAGAGCAAAATCCCAAAAAGGGAAGGCATCTCTGACTCTGATCAGTATTAGCAAACAACTATGGACACTCATAAAATCGTCTAAGACCAGCTTTGAGAGAAAAATTGCACAGGACACTAAGGATAATCACAAGGCTTTCTTTAGTTATGTTAGGAACCTGGGTGGGAATTCCCAGATATGCTCAGAATTAGACCAAAATGACAAAAAATACACCAAACCCACAGACATTGCCAACATCCTAGCTGACAGGTTCAGCGCAAACTTCTCCCCCCCTCCCCACCAAAAGGGCAAATATCTATCCAACCAGAGTGCTCCCCCCCTGACATCTCACATGCTCAGGTAAGACCCGCCCTCTCCAAAGCAAAAAACACAGCATCAATGGGACCAGACGGTGTCCCGGGCTGCGTTCTACATGAACTCCAAGAAGAGCCAAACCCAAACATAAAACTACTGTTCAATCTCAGCCATACTACAGGATATGTACCCAAAGAGTGGCGTACAGCAATGGTGGTCCCTCTCCACAAAGGTGGTGCCTCAACAGATCCTGGAAACTATCACCCCATAAGCCTGACTAGCTTGCTCTGCAAAGCTATGGAAAGGATCATCATGGATCTTTTAAATAAAGATATTGGGGACCTACAGACACTGGATCCTTCCCAGTTCAGCTTTGTTAAGGGCAGATCCTTCCTCTTAAACCTGGTCGATTTCTTTGAAACAGTCACCAAGGCCATTGACGAGGGGAAGGTGGTCCACACAGCCTACCTGGACCTCGCAAAAGCCTTCGATACAATAACCCACTCGGGCATTATAGATAAGCTCACCAGCTTAAATATAAACCCCTATGTCACTAGATGGATTGCAAACTGGCTCAAGGACAGAACCCACATGGTTAGAATTGCTGGAGCCATGTCAGACTCCAAACCAGTTACAAGTGGCATCCCACAAGGCTCAGTCCTGGGACCTCTCTTGTTCGGTATATATTTCTCAGAGGTACAGGCCAACACGGAAGGACTGTGGCTGACCAAGTTTGCAGATGACTGCAAACTGGGAGCCATAATCAACTCTCCAGCCGACACAAGCATCCTCCAAAAGGGCCTCATAGAAACAGACAATTGGTGCCAGAGCCATGGCCTCAAGCTAAATGCCAAAAAGTGTATAGTCATCCCCTTTGGCAAAAACAAAGTGCCCACAAATTAGCACATAAGTGGTAATCCATTAAGTACGGAAGAAGTAATTAGGGACCTGGGGACCCAAGTTCATAGAAATCTCTCATTTGACAACCACGTGGCCAAAGTGGTTAGAAAAATATTTTATATAGCCCACCTAATCATGAAGGGATTCACATCTAGATCAGGGGAGGTCATCGTGCCTCTTTACTCATCCCTCATCAGGCCCATAATTGAGTATAATGCCCCTTTTGGGATGTACCTTACCAGACACCTGCAGCAACTGGAAAGACTCCAAAAGTACCTCACCAAGAGGATCAAAGGGCTCAAACAGATGCCATATGCTGCCCAGTTAAAGAAACTCCAGCTCTACTCAGTGGCATACCGCCTGCTCAGAGGCGATCTGTGCCTGACATATAAAGCCATGTCCATCCCGGAATTAATGGACATGCTGCACCTCAGAAAATCCAAATCCCATCGAGCTATGGCTTGAGAGACTTGAACCTCAGCACTGAAATAAATAGGACATACTGGAGGGACAGATTCATAACCCAGAGGCTCCCTTCACTCTGGAATAAAATCCCAGTCCAGGTTAGGCAGAGTCCCTCATTGACTCTCTTCAAGAGGAATCTTGATGAGTGGATGGGAGATCGTAGGTTTACCCCGGGTATCACTTCTGTGTCACTGTTAGACAGAGACACAGTATACTAACCTCAAAAAAAGGCATAGCAAAATTCATTTAAAATGGGTGGCGAAAGCCAAACACACTCTGGCTAGGCTTATAAATGCCCTAGGGCAGATAGCCTAGTATGAACCTGTGAACCTAAAAAAAATTTAGTTTTTGCATTTCTAGATCAGTTAAATAATTTTCTCACATTTAATGTGTTTAATCATAGGAATGAATACGGAAAATTCATGTCTAAGATTAAGTTCAAGCATTGTATATGGTATATCAAATGCTGTCAATGTGCA